>NW_027113381.1:577205-581372 GCF_000696795.3 Halyomorpha halys
TAACAATAAATAAATTTCTTTTACTATTTTGATACCTTTATTGACCGCCACCAGGACTATCTTCCTCAAATCATCTTTATCCTTTGTTGTGGAATCCTTACACAAGACATTAAAGAAAGGAAACTGCACGCCGATTCCAACAACACACACACATTACAACACTTACTTGACAAACGGTCTAAACTTATAATCCATTACAATAGACCGATCTACATGACTATAATAAGGCCTATCTGGGCATACTCAGTTGAGCTTTAGGGATCCACTTAACTTTCGAATTCTTCTCGTATCAATGAAAAGAAAATGGCCTCGAGCTCTTTTATTTTAATATAGAAATGTTATTAGAGAGCTACAAATGGATAGTTTTAACACAAGTCTATATCATACCATTGTAATCTAACAGCACATTTACCAGATGTATTTTTATGTAAATACTTTTTTATTATTTTTTTTTATTTATTGATATTTATAAAACTGTATAAAAAATACAACAATTAAATTTGATCATAATGACATAATGATAATGATATGTTGCAGCATGCAGAGAAACTAGCCAGTAGTAGAACTCTAAAAACATTTTACAATATAAGGTCACGAGGCCATCTTCTTTTCAGGCGCCTCGGAGGATTGCCAGGAATGGAAGAGGAAGCAAGGATAGAGGTTTGGGTGGTTAGGGAGTTTATAATGGAAGGAATGATATGTACATACTGTAGTAAATTTTAATAAATAAAAAAAAAATAGAAACTAGCACTCGCCTGGATATGAATAAATTCAAATTTGATTCCAATTACTCCAATATCTCTTTACTTTGAAGGAACCCCACGATTAAGTTCATAGCATTTTAATTTACCCAGTATTCATACCTCTGAGAGAGAAATATTTATACAACTATATACCACCCTTTTACGATGTGAGTCAGCAATTTGTAAATTGCTTCTGTTTTTCAGAGCCAGACTATCAAAATTATCCTTTAACTACAGAAACTAATTTATTACCAGTTCCATTTACTCACTTATGTATTTATTTCAAATATTTTTTTTTTTTTTTTTATTTGATTCCATTCCGTAGTAATTAGCCGTTTGGTATTTCAGTATTTTTCAAAATGTTTTAATTTACTTGTAGTTATTTGGGTATGAAATTAAAAAAAATTTTAAATTGTATTTTAAATTGAATAATTTAGTTATATTTCTATATTTGTAACTTGCATCAAGTATTTTTGGAAGAGGATGGAAATGGAGGAAGGTAATTGTAGGTTTTGGTTTTTCCAACACGTAAGCGTTCTTTCTAGCAGGTAGCCCGTATGTTGTTTCTGTTTTGTATTTTATCTATTTATATTTAGTATTGTAATTGTTGTTGGCTGTGGCTTTAGGGCGTAAAACCCTGAGGTCATCAACGCCCATGTGTTATTATTTATATGTTTATTAGGTTGCAGTTACGTGAATTTAAGTTTTATAAATCTGATTTATTGTAGATAGCCTGATTCTAATACTTTCCTATAGTAATCATATATTTTAAATTTCGTTTAGTTTTTTTTTCCAGATGTATAATTTTTGTAGTATCAAATTAGAATGTATGCCCAGTTTGTCCAAAATGTGTAGTGAGAGCAGTTTGGTCAGGTTCGTTGGGGTTTTTCGTTATGGAGGTATAATTATATACTTTTTGCTTCTTTTGAAATAATTTCGAAGTTCCAAATTAGGATTTCTCCCAGTTCTCTTTACAGGGAATTTTATGCACTATATTACATTGAAGCTCTATTTTGTCTTGGGGTTTTCAATTTTCACGCCCGGTTTATTAAATTTTTAGCTTTGTTGATTTTATATTATTTTGGCCAATAAGTTATTTATATATCTTGGAGTTACATTTTTGTTGTTTTACCTACTATAGCAGATATAAAGATAAATTTAAAAAAAAATTATATTTATTTTAAGCAGTTAAAAAAAAAATCTTGGCTGTGATATATTATGCTTTACAGCCCAAACTTGTATTTTACATGGTACGAATCAATGCAATAAACTGATACTGGAATACAAAAACATAATTATATCATATTGGATCGATACAGATCTGAAATTGATACAGAACCAGGACTATACAATGCACAATGGACCGGGAGTACGGATCCAATTACTAGCTTAATTGGTGTTGTACTCCCTGATAAATTCAAATTTACTTATTGCTTATTCATACGTATTTATGTATTTATATACATAGAGTTTTATTGATGCACCTTAATTAATTGTAATAACATGATAAACACGAATTATTCACCTCTTCGACGGTAAATGCAACGTATGCTCTGACATTTACCGTCGAAGAGGGTTACTTTGTTCTTGAATTAACATTGTTTCATTGACGTCACACGGTTTGTGTTGACGAGTATGGCCCACAATTGGTAGTAAAAGGCAAATTTGCTTCTTCTCGAAGTATAAACGTATGAAGTACCTAAAATTCTATCTGTGATAAAACAGAAAATATCATACTTAATTATTGATCTCTTTCTTAGTCGTAATTTCCATAAATGTGACTGGGCATAAATTTGGAAAAGTTGAAGTGCTTTGCCCCAGTAAATATAATGTTTATTTATCATCATCTTTTTTATTTTAATTTAATTATTTTTTCTATTCCACAAATGTATATATATTTTTTGTTGCCAATTTCTTCGATAATTGTACCAGCTATTAATTTCCACTTGTTCATAGTGAATTTTCGTAACATGTGTGAATTTACCCTGAGTAACCATAAACTGAACCGAAGCCCATTTACTCACACCTTGTGATGAATATTTTATTCCTGACGAATTATAACTAGAATTTTATTATTTGAAAATATGTTCGAGTGGTTTAAAATTTTCCAAGTCACAGTCTCACTTTATTTCTTTGAATCTCCTAAAAATAATCAACTGACTCCCAGCGATTGGCGATTCTTTCGCGTGGACAACTTAAGGAACTCATTTAATGAAGCTGGGTGGAACCCGGAGGGCTGACTACAGCTACACTGAAACAGAAAATAAATATCTGTTACTGCCGGACTCTAATCCGGACCCTTGGAGTTAGTAGCACAACGCCTTACCATTGAGTTACTCATCCCCTCAGTAATCGACACTAAATATTTTATTAGTGCTACATTTAGTGTCGAAGGAATGTTACCTTAATCCATAAGATGATTAAATTTCCATTCAATTTTTTAGTGTAATATTTTGGTTTTAGTCTTTGGAATGTTTGAGTGCAGACTCAATTTTCTGAATAGTTCTACTATGACATTTAAACTCTGTTGTCCTGCATCGATCGCCATCTAAAGGTAGTGGTGGCGCGGCACACAAGGATATAAAGTTAACTTCGAACTTTGTGTAACTAAATAAATTGGACTGGCACTAAATACATATCTGATGAATGCATAGTTACAGTTAATAAGTAGTAATAATTTCAAAGATAGAGACAATCCACAAGGAATTTAAGCCATCAGGTCAACAATCGGTGGAGGAAAAATATAACAGCATTTATGCAGTTTGAGTAACGGCCATAGACATTTCCTGGTTGCTAAGAGCTCGGGCCATCTTGAGGGAACACATGTCGGCCAAAGAAGAGCAAAACAAGGAGCGGAGATAGCCGATGAAAAACTGGTTGAGTGTGTACACCAGTGAATTCCATTTCGTCGTCAACCAGTTCATCATGAGGCTTTCGCAAATTTGTATTCTTTATACAATAATATTGATATATTACTTAATTTCGTGCAGTTAACTAAACAAATTTTACTAAAATGAGGAAAATTATTTATTTTAGGCAAAAGTGCACTAAAAAGCAATTTGTTTTCTTTAAACAAATGCGTTAAAACAATATCAACTAGCAACATAAGAATAATCGATTACCTGCAATAACGAAAAAATATATAGGTCTTTTAAAATAAATTTATGATGGACTTTATATTCATTCATTTCATACGAAATATCCCTTTTTATTATTTCAGAAATTCAAAGAATTTTATTGTTAACTAGTTTCATGTTTACAAATTATAACGAGCCGTTATTAATCCTCACTTTTTTAATAATATTTACTATCATTCCAATTGATAGCAGATTGTTTAGTATGCTATCAAATATGACAATAGAAAACGATTTTTTTTATGTTTTAACTTGGACACTCGAAAGCTGAAGCTGCAAGAAACATTACC
>NW_027113381.1:581802-588969 GCF_000696795.3 Halyomorpha halys
ATTGTTTAGTATGCTATCAAATATGACAATAGAAAACGATTTTTTTTATGTTTTAACTTGGACACTCGAAAGCTGAAGCTGCAAGAAACATTACCACGGCGTTCGGGAAAGGGTGTTGTAACGAGCGGACCATTCGCCTGTGGTTTGGGTCCTTTTTGGCTCCTTGCAAAGGTTTAGATAATATCTACTAGCAATTGACGACGATGAACTTAGGCTTACTATCATTTACCAAATAGTTAAAAAGACTTACAGCACAATTGAATACAAGTGTATCGACAGTTTCTCGACACTATAGACCATTATTAAAGTAAAATAGGAAGATCTATGAGCACCTCGTAAATTTAAGAAGCGGCAGCAGCTGAAGCGTTATGAGACATGAGCCATTTCTGGAAAGGAAATCACGTATGATGAAAAGTAAATTGCGTATAACAACAGGCGTCGGGCAGGTCAGTGCTTAAATATTGACGAAGGACCGGGACGCATGCTAAAACCAAATTGGTATCCAAAAATATTATTAGTTTCTATGTTGTGGCCAATGACATGAATAATTCATTTCTGCTTTTTACCCAGAGGTGAAACTACCACAATCACATTGTACTACAGCGAGTGATATTGACATAATGCATCAAAAACTTAAAAAAAAAACAAAAAAAAACCATAGGTGAATCAGAATACTCTTACAAGATATCATACCTCATGTTTCTCGACATACCGTGCAGAAAATAAACGAGCTGTTACGAAGTCCTTCCACACCCACCATATTCGTCAGACTTATCTCCAACAAATTTCCATTTGATAAGAAATTTGGACAACTTCCTTTAAAGTAAAATTTTTTTAAAAAATGATTCTCAGGTAAAAAAAGGCATTTTCTACACATTGAGCTCTGGGGCTCCACCAAACCATCAAATTCTTCCCGCATCCAATCGTTACAATCCAAAATCCTACGTAAAATCCTTGATGCTCCTTATTACGTCACAAATAAACTCATTCACAAAGACCTTAACATCCCATTCGTTGCAGATTTGACCCAAAACAGATATGCGTCTTTTCATTCCAAACTCCTTAACCATCCTAACCCATAATTTCTTAATCTTTCAACCTTAACAATCCCTGATAATCCTCCGAGGCGTCTGAAAAGAAGATGGCCACGGGACCTTCTAATTTAAATTAATGTTTGAAGTACCACCAATGGGTGGTTCCTTCCCAAGATTTTCAAGTGTATATGAAACATACTACATATTTACCTATTGTATTGTTTTGTACAGTTGTAAATTACATTAAATAAATAATTAAAAAAAAAAAAATTCTACACAAAACTTCATTTTTCAGTTATGGGATAGAAAAGTTGATAATTTGTTCAGAAAAATGTATAAAATATGAGGGAAAATATTTTGAACAGAAATGTTTCGATTACATAAATTTGTTTTACTAAGTAACCTTTCCTGTGAAAACTGTCATTTTGTATGAAACGACCAAATAGAAATATTGTGTTGATAAAGGTACTGAAAAGTATTTTTTACTTTTACTATTTAAATTTGTCAAAAGTATTTCACACTCGAAAAAAAAAATTATGATAAAAGCCAAGAAATATGGGAATTGTTAGACAGTTGACTATAGGACTTTCACTAGTATCAAATTGTTCCGGAGCTTATATAGTGCCTATCTGCTATTAAAAATTCATGGATTATAATTATAAATTTTCGAGAAACGGGGACATGCAAAAACCGGAGTTCTCGGAAACTTGACTCAGAACTCCAGGGACAGGGTGAGACTCGGCACAGAAAAATTATTTTGTTACATCAACCATGCAATGACTCTGAGGCCAAGATACCCTCCTGGGGCATACCCAGCCTCTATAAAACGGGTACCTGCGGGAATAACTGGATGGTTGAACACGGATGCTTACCACATCACCTCGTTTTGTATCTGGTGGTAAGAACTACGTTCTTCCATACCAAGTACCGAAACCAGAGACCTTTGTGGGTTGTAACTGTGAAGTTTTGTTTTTCTTTTTAAGCAACATCTACCTTTTTCGTAAGAGGGTTTGGGAATGAAAATTAAGATGAAATACGGAATCAAAACACTTCTTAGTCTTCAAATCAATAAAAAAAACAAAAAAAAAAAAACTGAATTAATTATACTGTTTACTAAGAAAAGAGAGAACATTTTTTAAGGAAGCGGCGGTCAAAGGTTAAAGGCCAGATGACTTTAAGAAAACTAAAAACCACCTGAAGCTATTAAAAATTTAATTTCAAGTTTTTCAACTCTTAAAGTTTATGAGTTCTACAGTATCATATAGAATCACATAATAAAACGTTACACATAAGATTATTTTAAATTTTTAACGCAATTCTAGAAAAAAATATTTTCAAACCTTAGGAACAATAACTAATTATTAACAATCAGAATCTTTTAGTCTGAATATTAAATTGTTAACAATTAATGCAGCCCAAAATTAATATTAGCCCGGTAGAGAAGCAACAGAAAAAAACTTTGAAATTAATAATAATTTTTCCTAATTATAATACAAATTTTTTGTTAGCTCTTCTATTTAATAACAGAAGAAAGAATTCTTTATGAGCAAGAAACGCTTAGTGGTTAAAGATTAGGTAACGTTGTAGAGCAAATAGATGTGGATGAAACACTGAAAAATATTTGAATATATTATTAATTATCAATCAGAGTGATCGAGGAAAAAAAATTCAAAGGACACACACTTAAATCACTTTGCACAGTGATAAAATTATAAAAGACTAATTTTATTGGTAACAATTTTATTAATTATATATAATTTAATTTGATAACGTTTTTAGTTGTTTTTTTTCCATTTTTAAACCTTTAAAATAGACTAAAAACTATTTAAATATAATAAACTATCAATCAGAATAGTCAAGGAAAAAAAAATCTCTTTAAGACTACTTAAACCACTTTGTACAGTAATAAAATTTAGACAAATAATTTTATTATCTTTTTTTGTAACAATTTTATTTTTTACGTATTGTTTCAACAATTTGGTAACATATTTTTAAAAAATATTTTTTCACCCTAAGTCATTTTAAAATTATTTCGTTTCAAAAACACTACTCCATAGAAGTATTAGTCCACAGTGGTAGGTCATTTTTTCTTGGGGCTTTTTATCTTGTTTTAATCTTCGTTGAGGCCTGTAGATTGTCATTTTCGTATTTACTTTATCCATATTTCAACACTATCAAACATAGAATGTCGTTCTAAGAAGTTTTTCCTCAATCATTCTGATTGATAGTTAACAATGTATGTAAAAAAACATTGTAATGTACAGAAAAAATATAAAAGTATACAAAAAAGGTATACTTTTTTGTTGTGTACGTTGAAATGAGTAGCTGGTATTCAAAACTAATAACAACTGCAAATATTTTGATCGTAGAAGCAATGCTATGCTTAATAACATACATTTACATCAGCCAATTATATATTTTGGATACGACATGTTTTTTAAAGGACTGATCTTCTTGGAACAAAGTGGAGTGCTTGGTCCCGATTCCCTCAAGTATACTACAGTGGTTTCCCGGAGGACCACGGTCCTATCGTTTCTCATCAGGCCAGGAAAGACAGAGCGTCGGGGGGTCACCATGGGTCACAGAGGGGTCATCCTTACACCTGATTGGAGTGGTAAGCTGATGAGGATGTGAGGACCAAGAGAACTTCTTCGCTAAGGCATCGGCACGCTGGTTTCCCTGGATCCCCACGTGGCTCGGTCTCCTCTGGATCAATACACTCCCAGCCCTCCCGGAGATTAGGTGATTTAGCAACTCTTGCACTTTTCAAACTAGCTCCCTGTCGGGTAAACGGGATATCCAGAATAAATTCCCTATTTTTAAATAAATAGAAAAAAAAGCTATCTACCAACCGAGTCCTGGACGATATAAGTAGGTCATGGAATAGTTTGTTAAAATCAGATATAGATTTCAGGTGAATTTCTAACAAGGCACATTTTGAATACGATTAGTTATTGACTGAAGAGCTTTACATCTTATCTTATATTTCTATGCACCCGCTTTTGTAGAATTCAAAGATGAAAGGTAAAGGAATAATAAAAAAAAGGGTGAAGGAAAGTTGAGGAGGAAGTTACATTGTGGCATCCAGCGTACTATAAGTCTACTTGGAAACTGAAATATATAATTCTCAGAATATGGATAGAAATATCTGCTCTTCTGCTTAGTTATAATGCACACACCTTTTCAAAGATTCAGAATAAATTTAGACGTATCCCACGTTGTTTTTTACTTCTTTTTTTATACAATTATTGTTATTTAAACATCCAGTAAGTGAGCAAAAGAGTTCTTCCAATATATTTATATATCATATATGTAAATAATTGACCTTATTAAAATTATTGAAGAAAATGGTCAGGGGTGCGGTCAAAAGAAACAAAACAGTTAAAAACTATTTATTTGCTGACGTTTCGCTCCACTTTGTAAAGCTTCATCAGGGTTGTTCCAGTTGAGAGCTTTTGAAACTTTTTGTATTTTTAATATTTATATATTATGTTCTCTTATAATATGTTGACGTTTAGGGACTGCGTATAAATGGTATATGTTCAAACCTTTCACAATGGTTCGATGTGTACAAAATACATCTAGGTTATGTCCATCATATTTATGGGGTCAATTCAGATAATAAGTAAAAAGGATGGAGAAATATGTAATAGGGAATTAAAACTTAGAAGCGGTATTAATACAGGCATATTTATTCGCAGAAGATATTGTTCTTGTTTCAGTTGATAAAGGTTAAGTATAACGGACCCGAGTTGAAGAGGATGAAATGAGTTGTAAACAAAGCACATCTTACATCGTCAGCTATGGAAGACATACGGGTTAGAGACAGTAAAATACATCAAGACTAAATCTAAACACACTCTCACTGTCTTGGATTGATGCACTTTCATTAATTAATGCATCTTTTTTATACTGTTGATATGCGATGTTATATTTGATTTACACACATCTGATCATGTTATTTTCTGTTCTTATGCCGCAAGAATTGGTAATATTCGACTTTGTTAGTTGTTATCGATATTTTGTAGGTTTTTACTAAGGAATGCTATTATATTTTTCTGAAAAATTATTTTATAAATTGGTAAAAGTCTATTTATATAGGTTTTAAGTGGCACTGAGAGAATGTCGATGGAGGATATAGTGTGTAACCAAATAACTAGCTGCATATTGGATTAAATGAACGACATAGGCACTCTATCAGCAGTCAACTATGTTATTCAAGACTTCGTTGTTAATATCAGCCCTAACCTACTTTAAAACGTGATGGGCAGAAATAGTGTTATACATACACGTATACTAAAAAAATGTAAACTAATAACTTAACGTTGTGAACAATTGTTTTAAATATTTATTAATAAAATATTTCTGTAATATCCATTACCAATTTATAAAAACATATTATTAGGATAAGAGATGATCATTTGTATTCCTAACTGTTTCTACTAACTCATATCTTCTGGTGGTTTCTTCTGTCGAATTGAAAAAATATTTTTATTTTGTCATTTAGAAAAATATTCGAAACAATAACATGAGATTTACCGAACACTTATACCTCCAACTAGTAACGCAGTGGTCATCTTGAGATCGTCGAAAAAAAGTCAAATTAATAATAATACAAAACATGATATTATGTCAAATAATTTTTATTTATATTATAATATATTAGAAATATATTTTTCATTTTCTACATATTTTACCCAAAACAAGAGAAAAAAAATTGAACACATAAATAAATAGTTTACCATATTAAATCAAATTATGAAACACAAGAAAACAAAAATAGTTGACAACTATTTATTTTGTAGAGCTTCATCTGCTCAGGCCAACACGTAAAATATGAATACTTCTAATCAGAATTAGATTACCCGATTTCGAAACTGTAAAAATTTCCACTTTCGATTTTCACGGTCACAATAATAACTTTCCTATAGATCGGGGATTTAAAAATGTCCTTTTCACATGTGCACTTTTATTTGAAAACAAATATGATATTCCTGTTACTAAAAGAAGTTTTTTTTTTTTTTAACGCCAGTTCGGATTACTGGAGTGTTCGGAGTACTGATGTTCGGATTACCGAGATTATTAATTATCAATCATTGGTAGTAATTATTTCATTACTATAATTTAAAGATTAAGTATGAGCTGATTCTTCGCACGCAATTTTAGATTGTTTTGATGAAGAAAAAAAAATATGTTTCATACCTACCATAGAAATATTAGAATACTAATAATAAACAAGAAATTTTAGCATTAGTGATACGGAATACAATCTGTTACATGATAAAAATTCAGATTATTCATGAAGTCCGATTTTCATGAACTTTAATGTAAGCCCAAAAGAAAATTTAATGAGGTCCAATGTGATATAAATAGAAATTGGTTTCCTATTCATTGCATATGATTCTCTAGACAGTTCCTCGAATTGACAAATAGACAGAGAGATAAATACATAGATATAACTACTTGTTTTAAAATATTCCCATTATAGTCGGGGGTCGCTCTGAAATAGTCTAAATCACAATTATTCAAATATATAATAATTTAAAACGTAATATTAAAAAAAGTAATCAGAATTATATTAAAAAAACAGAAGAGAGCAACTTCTGAGTACTTTTAATAATACTTTACACTTTTAATAATTTAGTACGTGCCGTTTATTTAACCAAAAAAAATTATAACATTTTGCTATTTATATAAATTTTTGTTTATGCTAAGTAATATGTTATTATGTTAAATCATTTCGAAGGATTGACCAGAAAAGATAAATACAAATTCAATGGAATATGGTTTACCTGAACAAAGATAAAATAAAACAGAAAAAGAAATTAAAATTATAATTACATTCAATAGATATAAATACATCAACACATAATACGTTGAATTCATAAATTACTTCATAGAATCAATTAATTAATAATTCATAAACAAGGTTTCGCTCGATAGTTTCCATAATACTCTTGTTTTATGGTTAAAATATCTAATGTGTATCTACTCGTTAATATAATCCGTTTTTATCCCATTAAACTTAAGTCTAATGAAGGTTGCATTCATATAGTTGGAGATGGCATATGATGCGATTGTAAATATAATTACATCTTTTAGGTTCCGGTTTAAGAACCGAATGGTGGAAAGA
>NW_027113381.1:589494-594851 GCF_000696795.3 Halyomorpha halys
TTTTTTTTTTTACTACTGGAAAAAACTTTTATCAAAAGAATCTGGTATTGAAAAATTCCTTAACTACTTACACATAAATAACTTTTGATAAAAGTTCAGCTAATATAAGATCTCAACAAAACTATTTTATAAAAGTTCTGATAACGGATACTACACCATTTTGAACATAATTATATTAATATAACTTTTATATTAACGTTCACATACACGTGCGGGAGAGCTTAAGGAGGAAATGGAAAAAAAACCTTCAGAAACGGCAATATTTTTTAAAAAATAATTGAACATCTTTTAACTAGTATGACCAAATTAGGCTTGCAGACAGATATACAAATAACCCCTCATGAGTATAATTAAAACGTCTACAATAAAAAAAACAAAGTGTAATTACATTTCTCTCTAAACCGGTTTATAGAAAAATAATTATAGTAAAATAAACTAAAGCAAATTTGTATAATTGTATAAAAAAGTTATTGAAAGATTTCTCTGTCTTTAAATTTCCAATAATAATTTAGAATCCTTTTAAGAATGGGAATTTTTATTATTTCTGAATTTCCTAAATTATTATAATTTTTTTCGTAAGAACATCATAGTAAAAGCCTAACATAAAAAATTCTTGGACACAATGTTTCAAAGATTTTTCTAATAAAAACCAATTCAAAGTACAAGAAATGCAAAAATAAAAAATACAAGAATATTTCGCAATACAGTGTGTTACTAGTGATTCTACAAATGTATTGTTTAATTAAACCAGAGATGTAATTTTTAAGAACTGTGTACGGAAGAACCACTTAGGAAAAGTAAATATGTATTAAAAAAATTGCAAATGACCACACGTTCTGAACTCTTAAAGCTATTTTTTACATTTTATTATAAAAAAAAATTCATTTTCAAAAGATTAAGTGTTGTGAAAATATCAAAAGTTTTTAATACAACAGAGCTAAATTTATGAAATTTTATTTGAACCTTTGCAATTACATAATTCCTCAGAGGGAAATCAAATTCTACTCAACTCCATCATAGCCTATATTGGTTGTACCAGCAGTGGTAATGGTAATGGTAAGATCTATTGTAAAATAAATTTGACAATTTGAGTTAAAATAATGACAAGAACCTCAAACCATCCCCAATGAGTTCGCGGCTTTAGTGATCACATTGACTCCACTAGCTTCCAGTGCTAGTGAGACAATAGGAGAAAACTGCTGGTATCTCATAGGGTACTATTTTACGCATGGATTCTTAAGCGGATCTAAATGAGTATGGATGTGATCTTAGTGTTTTGTATTTTAGTTCAATTTATTTCGAACATGATCCCTTTTAAATTTTCATATGTCCACTTTATTGCATCGGGAATCGCAAATGGAGTCAATGGAGGATTACATAAAAAAAACGATTCATGAAGTTCCACTCCCAAGTACCGGCAGTTTAAGGAGCAGTGACCTACAACTTGGGAAACCCAACCTCAACCTGAAGACTGAAGCCCTGACTGCTGCAGGACATCCTGTTATAAATTCTGTAGTAATCAATTCTATTATTGGCATAACTTCTATTTTATTTATTTTCTCTTCGCCTTTTTTTCAAATTAACTTATTTTTTCCCCATTAAAGGTCAATTGTTTGTTTTGTTAAGACTACAAATATTGATATTCTTATTCATAATTTTAATTTTTTTTCTTATCAAGAATTAAAATCTTTATATATTTTTTATCATATTTTTTTAAAATTATAACATTGTATCTAGTTAGTGGTGTCTTTTGTACAAGACTATAACATACCTCCCCCCATAATTAACTCTTAAAAAAAATGTAACTGTTATATCAAGTAAGACCCCTAATACTATTAGTCTTGTAGATCTATCTTAATTCAATTACACTGACTTATACAGTAGTAGCTTGTACTTTAGTATTTTTTAATTCCTGTAATATCACTAATTAGTCATCCCTATAATGAAAAAAATATGTATTAGTATTATTACCACACTAGTTTCTACACTTGTACTATGAACTAATACTATTAGCTTTCATTATGAAACAGGGCCCAGGCTGATCTGGTATTAAATAAAAAAAATAAAGAAGTACACTTTAATCTTTCTTATATTTGTTTACTTTTTTTCTTGTGAATAAGCTACGCTTTAATATGGCAGATTGGAATATGATGCAATGTATGATTTTCTTTAATTCAATAGGCTTCAATTTAAAAAAAAAAATTATTGTCATTCACTATTATTATAATAGCTGCTTGAACCCATCTAAATATTATAATTATATAATGGTTGGTACAACATATAATTAGTTGAGAAATTGGAATTCCAAAATTATTTATCGCTCCATGCCACCCATTCCCCTCTTAATAACTGAAGAGGGAAAAAAAGATAAAAAACCCCTTCAGACTTTTTATGAGCGCTGAAAGTATTTGAAATAAATCAAAAAGATGGGGACATCCATTTCTAGCTTGCAAAAAATATGGTTGAGCTAAAGCGAGGGGGAATTCAATTATGTTCCATTCTAATAAAGAGCTTAATATGACGAAAATTTGCACGGTGTGAACACCCATTGATAGCATCAATTCCCCTTACTAAGAAAATTAGATTGTTTAAGAGGTACGAGCGAAATCACGGACTTTTTTAAAGCCTTCCAAGCCCCTCACGAGATTCTCACACGTAGCTACTTAAATAAATGCAAATCCAATCGAAACAACTCGATTCTATACGGGCCTTCTGGCAATCCACGATTCTTTGAGAAGAGGAAGAATATCTACCAGCCTTCCAAAACCTTTCACAAATAATAATAATAATAATCTACCCTTTTCCTATCTACCTTTCAAAGCTTTTAAATTTTTTCAGTTCTAGATATTTTTTTTAATGGGGTGCAATTTTTAAAGGAAGCATCGTTAAAAGGAACCGAGACCTCATTACCGACCTGAATACGTGAGATTCAGTTTATGAGGGCTCCAAAAGAAACAAGCTGGTATTTCGTAATTAAGGGATCCTACCTGGTTTAAATAAACAAATGCAAGAAATATTTCAGTCTCTAGGAATGAAACATACTTCAGATAACGAGCTTACAACAAAATATCCAGTATTAGATTTAAATCAAAGCTCAGAGCACTTTGTTTTTCTAACAAGAATAAAAAAAATTGTAAAAAACGAAATGGAGTCAACACAGTTAGTTTAAGAAACAATAGAATTTTACTTTCTATAAAATGCCTATATGAAAGTAAAAATGTGAGGAAAAAACTTTTTCTTTCTTTTTACTAATCGTTTGCTTTTTTTCTGTGTTTATCCCCCAAGAAAATATATCTTTGAATGTTATGAGAGCCAAAGCTCATTTACCTATTTAAAAAAGGAACAAAAAACATTAATATAACTACAAAATCTCTTATCATTATGTAATTCACATCATATTCTCGAAATTATGATGAACAGGGGTAAGTATGATATAATTTTACTAATCTAGCCAGATTAAATAAAACGGTGCGTACAAAATTATTAAAAGTGTAGTAGTCAGAAGTTGCTCTGTTCCTTTTTTATATATATATATATATATAATTTTTATTTCATTTTTTAATATTACATTTTAAATTATTATATATTTGAATAATTGTGATTTAAACTATTTCAGAGCGACCCCCGTCCCTATTAGGAATATTATAAAACAAGTAGTTATATCGATGTATTTATCTCTCTGTCTATTTGTCAATTCGAGGGACTGTCTAGCGAATAATATGCAATGAATAGGAAACGATTTTCTATTTATATCTCATTGGACCTCATTAAATTTTCTTTTGGGTTACATTACAGAATATGAAAATCGGACTTCATTAATAAATTTCCTTCCGTATCACTAATGCTTAAACGTTTGGTTTATAATCAGTATTTCAAAGGTAGGTATGTAACATCTTTATTTTCTTCACCAAAACGAACAATTGAAATTTTTAAGCGGAGAATCATCCCGTGCTTACTCTTTGAAATTATATTAATGATATAATCACTACCAAAAATTGACAATTAATAAATTACTATTGAATATAACATACAATATAATCTCGGTAATCCGAACACTCCAATAATCCGAAATCAACAGGCAATAACATTTTTGTATTCAAATAAAAGTGCACATGTGTAAAGGACATTTTTAAATCCCCGATTTATAGGCAAGTTATTGTAATCACCTTGAAAATCGCAAGCGGAAATCTTTACAGTTTCGATATCGGGTAATCTAATTCTAATTGGAAATGTTTAAAATATATTTTGTTCGAATAAGAAAAACGTAATATCTATTGTATAAATCATTTGATTCTGTAAAACTAATTTAATTAACAGTAGAAATATGTATAATGCAATTTTTGTTAGTGAACTCATTTTTTTTATCACGTTTTAAATAAATCCATACAATAAACCTATATTTTTTACTTGTATTTATATTTTTTTCACATATAGTTTTAAGAAATTAATTAATCACTTAGCTTTACTAGGGATGTAAAAGAAAACAACTTAACTTTTTATTTTTTTAAAGTTATAACCGTCAAATTTCCAATGAAACGTGTAAAAAAATAAATAAAAATAGTTAAGTACATTCATATTGTTCGATTGTTTTACACATTTTTTTCTGATTCTTTCTGTAATCCGAACACCCTAGAATGACATATTATAAATAAATATATTTTTTTCTATAATGTTTCAAAACAAACCTTGAAGTCAGAGATTGGCCTTCTTGAAGGGAAATGAAACTTGAACAAAGCTGACCTCTCCCTGATGAAGACTGAGAATGAGAAAAATTTCATGCAATCTCCCCTCACCAAACTTCATGCCCTTGCAATTATCAATTTCCTACCGGATCTCGATATAGCAAATGTGCACTATTTGTGATAATGCATCCCGTTCTCCTCAATGTGTTCATTCAAATAGACGTTAAAAATAGGAGAAAAGAAATATGCTCCACCAGATATATATATAATATGCATAGATATTGAGAAAAAAACAATTTTTAGAACAAATAATTTCTTCAGCTATTTATTCAAAAACCAAACGTGCATATTATATTTTAAGATTAAAAAAAACTATCACAATTAAAACACTAATAAATAAAACATTACTTACAAGTGTCTTTTACAGTTTGTTCTACATTGCTGTGACACAACGCTTGAAGTTGTTTTAAGAATAGAGCTATCAACGAAAAATCGGATGTAAAAAATTTATATTCATGTTACTCTCTAACCTTAATAAATACATAAAACACGATTTTTTAAAAATTATTAAATACTTTTATTTATTGATAGATATTACAATCTGCCACACAGTTGTGGCCAATAGGTAATAGTGATGAATGATCTCATACATACTAAAAGAAAATAAAATAAATA
>NW_027113381.1:600181-603164 GCF_000696795.3 Halyomorpha halys
AAGAATGATATAATAGTTTATATACATATTTACAATCATATCGATTAACAACTTTAGGAGTCTGGATGGACTAGAAATGATTGAACAGGCGGGATAAAGGTAGGGAGAGTATTGGAGCGACGGAGGTGGGAAGGGATGTTACATTATTAGGGACGTTTCAACGCTTGAGATATTACAAAAACTGTGACAGTAATAAGGTTGTATTAGAAAGTTTAAATGTAATAATGTTAGAAAAAGTGGGTAGTTAGATAAGAAATAGGTAATTTAACACACACACAATATGATAAAAGGTAATTGAATGTGTATAGTGTTTCCCTAATTTAATTATGGTTTATAGGTTGATAAACTAAAATATAATTCGACAAAGGCAGAATAGTCAGCAATTTTATCACAACATTGTTACTGTGATATTAAAAATAATATAGAATAATTTACAATACAGAAGGTTTTGAAAGGAATTTGTAATGTTAAGAGTGTAATTTAAATTCTTAATTAATAGTTATCCTTGAGAATGGCCAGAAGGGCCGGAACGTAGGAGTGGAGTAATAGAAAAATAAATAGGTTAAGAATTAATGGATATTTTTTATTATAATTGATAAAAACTTAATATTTTGTAATCAATAATCCACATTTTCAATATAGTTTAAGATATAACTTTAACCTATTATATAGTGATTTAATAATACAGAGCGGATATTTCAGAAGGTTAATTCTAGAGGTAATCTTTTTCTTAAGAAATATCAAATTATATTCAACGAAATAACTAAGCGGAAATTTCAGGTTGCAGTTAGAATTGTCACTGGGTAAAGGGAAGAGGGCCACTGTGGGTGTTAGAGCTGGCCCCAACTAAATTATGCAACAATCCACACCACCAACGGTAAAGCCCATTCCTTCCTCCATATTACATTGATAAATTTAAAATTCAATTTATCGCCTTACTTTTTGATTCAAAATGTAATTCTGAAATTGTAGAGGCAATTATAATGCATAAGGAATCATGTGGTATTAATAAATCTTATTTAGAAACATAAAAAAATAATAATAATAAATAATCCACCAACGGTACATACTAATAAATTAATGAAAAAGAAAAAAAAATGAAAATCACGGTTGGGATACCTACAGGAAGATTGACAATTTTCCCTAAAATTAGGTAACAACAAACCAATAAACGCTTCGTCAATTCACATTTAATTATTATATAAAAAACTATTCATATTTTATGTAGTACATAGATGCCATGTATTATGAATCATGTTATGTATTACATGACAATATCATAGATAATCAAATTGTCTAAAAGCATAAAAATATTTCAACTAAATCGGACCAGTATTAGCTATAGTACAGCGAAGATAGCTGTTTTCCAATCATGTTGCTGTTGTTACCATCATATCAATTTATCTGTATATTAATTAATATCAAAGTTTCATTAGTATTCAATTAATGTGTATGCATCCTCAAATAGCGAAACATTTCCGGGTTTGCTTGTATTACAGTAATTATTACAAGCAGTGATTCCGAAATATGTCTAGTTTTCTACATGATACAGCATACTTATAAATCAATTATTATACTTTATATTAATATATTCTTATTTTAAAGGAGATTGCGGTCGAAAATAAAATGAATTTTTAATTATTTATTGATTGCCAACGTTTCGACCCACAATGTACGTTTTCATCAGGGCTAAAACAAAAAGGTACAGAATAGGTAAAGCTAATTTAAGAGTAAAAAAGTGGCGTGAATAAAACAGATGCTATATTAAATCTGGAAAAAATATCAAATAAGTTGAATAAATAAATAAGAAAAAAAATTTTTTTTGTGCCCCTGATGTCATTTTTCGGAGGAACTGCATCTATTTTTTCCCAGAACCATTTGGCGCGTAAAGGTTTTCAAAACATAGAATACAGTAAAATATGTTAGTACAAGAGCTCAAGAGGAGAAAAAAGGCAGTTATCTCACCCCAATTTTTGATTACTTTAATGAAATCCATGTATAATTACTAGTCAAAATTCATGAGATTGCCAAGTATAGGTAGGGGGAATAAAAAATGGCGCCTGTTTCAAAACGATAAAAAAAAAACTAATTTTTCATTCGGAGCTCTATATCTCAAAAAGTAAGAACAACACAAGAAAACCTAAGAGGACATCATTTAAAGAAGAACAAATTTGCTAAAATATGAGTCCTAATAGATTTAGTTTCGTAAAATAGTTTTTGAGATATAGCTTTTTAAAAAGCAACATTTCATAAAAATGTTGTATGGGACGTACTGAAAGATCAGTAGTTAGAGAACTTATTTAAAAAAATTTATATCACAAATACCATTTGACGTACAGATGTCTATTAGCACTCAAATTAAAGCTAGCTTAATGAGCTATAAAGTAGTTTATGATGTTGTAGGAGTAATAGTTAACATGAAATGTGCTAAAATAAAATGATTCATTTGCCAAATTTATATTCATATGTGAATATCATAAAAACTACTAACCCTACGAAGATAAGTGTCATAAACTACTTTATAGTACGTTAAATTTCCTTTATTGTGAGTGTTAGCAGACATATGTGCGTCTTATGGATCTAGAGATATATTTTTTCAAATATCCAACATTTTATACGAACAACTATAAATTAACATTTTGTGAGTATATTTTGTCAAATATCATAAAAACTACTACTCCTACAAAGATAAACATAATTAACTATTTTGTAGTAAATTTAACTAGCTTTAATTTGAGCGATGGCAAACATCTGTACATTCAATGGTTTTCTGAAATGAAGTTTTTCATATATCAAACTTATTGTCCGAGCAACTATAAATCAATTTATTTTACCAAATATCATGAAAACTGCTATTCCTACGATGGTAAAAGTCACAAACTTATATATAGTCCATTAAACTAGCTTTAATTTGATTGCTAATGGACATCTGTACGTTTCATAATTCCTGAGATATAGATTTCTCAAAATAAATTAGCTAACT
>NW_027113381.1:603214-608049 GCF_000696795.3 Halyomorpha halys
ATACTTTTATTTATTGATAGATATTACAATCTGCCACACAGTTGTGGCCAATAGGTAATAGTGATGAATGATCTCATACATACTAAAATAAAATAAAATAAATAAATAAATGAAAAAAAAAATCTCTTAAAATATATACAAACAGAAGAATAAATAAAATGAACATAGTCACACTATATATATGAAAAAAATAAATAAAATAATATAATCTCAAGTCACATTTCCACTCTAATATACAATATTTACACAATCGACCTGAGGATCCCTGAGCCCACTCTATCCCCCACGTGTGAGGGGTAAAGCAGTGCTCAAAAGATCCCAGCGAATCCCTCTCGGCGCATCACTGGTATAAAAACACGATTAACTATACAAAATATAAACAGACAAAATACAAAAAAGAAATAGCAGACTGACTGACTACCTGCTAGAAAGAACGGTCACTTGTTAGAAAAACCAAAACAAGCTGTACCTCCATTTTAAAACCAATTCAGTTATGGCATAAACCTGAAAATAGTATGATCACAATGTAGAACACGCTGTAATAGACAATTTTAAGTAATCTTTTTATTCAACAATGTTTTAATTGTAATAGTTATTAAGTTAGTTGTATCACAGCAATGTAGAACAAACTGTAATATACATTTTTAGGTAATGTTTTAATTATAACAGCTATTAATCTTAAAATAGACTAACCTGTTTCTAAGATCATTCGTATTTTAAGGTTCGAAAAACGGATACCAACTTTTTTCCAGCTAAGAATATTACAAGTTGCTGGGACACCACAACGATATAACAACCTAATTAATATTAATAAATAAATTATTAATATTTAATTCCAGTTCCATACTTTATTTCTGAGCAAGGCTGTTCACGTGCATACATAAACTATTTTGCGAGGGTTGATTGAACTCGGGGGACCTCAAAAATATGTACTTCTGAAAACTGGAATTAGGAATTTTACACTATCGCGATACTTCCCCTTCTCACTATATATTCCATATATAGGCAAGTTAAAATAAAAATAATAAAGGAGAAACTATTATTTTTTAACAGTTAAAAAAAACAACGAATAATTTGTTATATGTAATGAAACTGTTAAATTTTATTTATAAATTGTTGTAGGTTTGCTTTCTAAATGGGTAATGAAAATAAAGTGATGGGACTTCTAGTGAGTATTAACCCAAGTGTATGAATTTTCAAAGTTACAGTTGAATAAATTTTAACTGGGGTCGTGAAGCAATTGCTCCGTTGTAGAATTATCCGAGAAAAAAATAGATCTAATGCTTAATTAAATGTTACTCGTTTCTCTACTTTATTAGCAATTGCTTTAACCTTTTCCTAATTGAGCAGACAGCTTTCAGGCCTTTCTTGATGAGAAAATCTCGTTTTGCTAAGTTCCAGGAAATGTATCAGTGAGGGTGGAAATTAACCTGGAATCTCCTAATACAGGGAAAACTGGGAAGTTTAAGGATAAAGAAGAATTAGAAGCAGCTGGTTGGAGCTCAAACAGGACGGGGAAATTGCTTTGCAAAAACAATGTTAAGTAGGTTCCTTTCTTTTTCAAATATAAAATTTCTTTAGAGCAATGATAAGTATTAGCGGAATTGGGGAATCTTTAACATTCGTAGACATTAATTTTTGTTAAACTTTACTAAAAGCATCGGAAGTGCTGTTATGGTAGTATTTTTCAAGCAACTCCAGACCATCTAACAAAACAAAGTATTGAACTAAAATCCAGCTGGGGATCTTAAACTAGGCTGTAGAGTAAGGAAATACACTACAAGTCCATTAAATTAGAAAACGAAGAAGCAATCAGAACTCCCAAATATTATATATTGAAAGCTAGTGGATTATTCATATGGCTTTACCACTTTGGAATATCTTTACAACTTTGGTTTGAATTATTTACTTACTATAATCACTCTACATAATTACAAAAATAAATATAAAATAAGTATAATATATTTATTTCGTGTTTATTATTAGTTGTAAGGCATTAAAAATTATTATTTAGTAAACATTTTACTTCCTGACAACCATTTTACTGTACACTTTGGATATTTTATCCTTTTATGTTCTTACTTTCAAATAGTATTTATTTATTTATTATTTTTTAATCTATTTTTCAATCTACTTCTTGTTATTATTTTCTATAAAGTCCTCTTTAATTTCATTACTAGTAAAAAAAATATTGTTCTTACCCGTCTTACACTACTCCTATTGGTTGCCCCTCATTTCATGTTACTTTTTAGTATTACGATACAGTTCCTGGTGGGAGTTCTTTCCTTAGTAGGTCATCGATTGTTTTCATCGTTATTTTATTATTATTTGTAAATTATTTTATGGGCTGGTGTTGAGGATCAGTCAATGCTACAACTTTATTTAGGCAACGTTTTGCAACTTTATTGTTGACCTAGTCATGCACTACAATGAGAAAAAACAGTTTTTTAGAACAAATACTTTCTTCAACTAATTGCTATAAAACTACAAGTACTGATTAATAACTATTACAATTAAAACATTACTTGATAAAAAGATTACTTACAATTGTCTATTACTGTGGGTTCTACATTGTGATTATGCTATCTTCAGGTTTAGGCCGGAAATTAATCGGTTTTTGAAATAAAGGTAGGGTTGTTTTTCCCACATGTAACTGGTTTTTTTTTTTGGTTTTTTTCAAGCAGGTAGTCACTTTGATATTTATATTTTGTCAGTTTCTGTTTGATGTTGTTAATTGTGCCATATGTATTTATTAGGTTAGAATAATATGAATTTAAAGTTTGCACATCCAATTTTTTATTTATAGCTCGATTCTTATATTTTTTTATAATAATCATTTCTTTTAAATTTCGCTTACATAATAATGATAATAATACTTTATTTATTCTGGGACCAGTCCAAGAAATATAAATAGTCATTATAAAAAAAATGATTATAAGTTATTTTCTCACTGTAATCAGTTGAACATTAAAAAAAAGAATAAATAAAAAAAATAATAAAAAAGAAAACGATTTAAAAATAATTAAGAATGATATAATAGTTTATATACATATTTACAATCATATCGATTAACAACTTTAGGAGTCTGGATGGACTAGAAATGATTGAACAGGCGGGATAAAGGTAGGGAGAGTATTGGAGCGACGGAGGTGGGAAGGGATGTTACATTATTAGGGACGTTTCAACGCTTGAGATATTACAAAAACTGTGACAGTAATAAGGTTGTATTAGAAAGTTTAAATGTAATAATGTTAGAAAAAGTGGGTAGTTAGATAAGAAATAGGTAATTTAACACACACACAATATGATAAAAGGTAATTGAATGTGTATAGTGTTTCCCTAATTTAATTATGGTTTATAGGTTGATAAACTAAAATATAATTCGACAAAGGCAGAATAGTCAGCAATTTTATCACAACATTGTTACTGTGATATTAAAAATAATATAGAATAATTTACAATACAGAAGGTTTTGAAAGGAATTTGTAATGTTAAGAGTGTAATTTAAATTCTTAATTAATAGTTATCCTTGAGAATGGCCAGAAGGGCCGGAACGTAGGAGTGGAGTAATAGAAAAATAAATAGGTTAAGAATTAATGGATATTTTTTATTATAATTGATAAAAACTTAATATTTTGTAATCAATAATCCACATTTTCAATATAGTTTAAGATATAACTTTAACCTATTATATAGTGATTTAATAATACAGAGCGGATATTTCAGAAGGTTAATTCTAGAGGTAATCTTTTTCTTAAGAAATATCAAATTATATTCAACGAAATAACTAAGCGGAAATTTCAGGTTGCAGTTAGAATTGTCACTGGGTAAAGGGAAGAGGGCCACTGTGGGTGTTAGAGCTGGCCCCAACTAAATTATGCAACAATCCACACCACCAACGGTAAAGCCCATTCCTTCCTCCATATTACATTGATAAATTTAAAATTCAATTTATCGCCTTACTTTTTGATTCAAAATGTAATTCTGAAATTGTAGAGGCAATTATAATGCATAAGGAATCATGTGGTATTAATAAATCTTATTTAGAAACATAAAAAAATAATAATAATAAATAATCCACCAACGGTACATACTAATAAATTAATGAAAAAGAAATAAGATGAAAATCACGGTTGGGATACCTACAGGAAGATTGACAATTTTCCCTAAAATTAGGTAACAACAAACCAATAAACGCTTCGTCAATTCACACTTAATTATTATATAAAAAACTATTCATATTTTATGTAGTACATAGATGCCATGTATTATGAATCATGTTATGTATTACATGACAATATCATAGATAATCAAATTGTCTAAAAGCATAAAAATATTTCAACTAAATCGGACCAGTATTAGCTATAGTACAGCGAAGATAGCTGTTTTCCAATCATGTTGCTGTTGTTACCATCATATCAATTTATCTGTATATTAATTAATATCAAAGTTTCATTAGTATTCAATTAATGTGTATGCATCCTCAAATAGCGAAACATTTCCGGGTTTGCTTGTATTACAGTAATTATTACAAGCAGTGATTCCGAAATATGTCTAGTTTTCTACATGATACAGCATACTTATAAATCAATTATTATACTTTATATTAATATATTCTTATTTTAAAGGAGATTGCGGTCGAAAATAAAATGAATTTTTAATTATTTATTGATTGCCAACGTTTCGACCCACAATGTACGTTTTCATCAGGGCTAAAACAAAAAGGTACAGAATAGGTAAAGCTAATTTAAGAGTAAAAAAGTGGCGTGAATAAAACAGATGCTATATTAAATCTGGAAAAAATATCAAATAAGTTGAATAAATAAATAAGAAAA
>NW_027113381.1:608849-623427 GCF_000696795.3 Halyomorpha halys
TAGTCCATTAAACTAGCTTTAATTTGATTGCTAATGGACATCTGTACGTTTCATAATTCCTGAGATATAGATTTCTCAAAATAAATTAGCTAACTACTAATCTTTCAGAAGATTTTTAAGAACTTTTGCTTTTTTAAAAGCTATATCTCGAGAACTATTATATACCCGAGAACGGACGTAAATAGCTCTTTTAGGGATAATATTTCAGCAAATTTACTCTTCTTTAAATAATTTTCTAGTGCTGTTGGTAGTTTTTAAAATATAGAGCTCTGAATGAAAAATTAATGTTTTTTTTAAGGTTTTGAAACAGCCACCATTTTTTAATCCCCCTACCTATACTTGGCAGACTCAACAATTTTGACTAGTAATTATACATAGTTTTCATTAAATTAATCAAAAATTGGGGTGAGATAACTTACTTTTTTCTCCTCTTGGGCTCTTGTACTTTGTGAATCTAGTGAATCTTGACAATATTTCATTAATAGTGTTGCTTTACAACTCCAACTCACCCAATAATACTGTAACAGTGAAAGGGGCTAGGGGGGAATGTTTGAAACGTTCACTATTGTGTTTTAACTGTAACCTAATAGTACAAGAGCCGAGAAGAAAAAAATCAGTTATTTTCCCACAATTCTGAATCCTTTAATGAAAACAATGTATAATTACTAGTTTAAATTTATGAGTCTATCAAGTATAGGTACGGGGAATAAAAAATGGCGGCTGTTTCAAAACGATAAAAAAAAATAATTAATTTTTCATTCGTATCTTTAAAACTACCAACACCACTAGAAACCCTAAGAGAACATAATTTAAAGTAGCGTAATTTGCTTAAGTATTAGACCTGCTTTTTAAAAAGCAACATTTCTTAAAAATGTATTGAAAGATTAGCAGTTGGTGAATTTATTATTTGATTTTTGAAAAAAATATTTGTCTGGAACGATAAGACATACATATGTCTGCCAGCACTCAAAATGAAGGCATTTTAACTTACTATAAATTTAATATAGTTTAGGACACGTGTCTTTGTAGAGGTAGTAGTTTCTATGATATAAGCATATGAATATAAATTTTGCACATGAAAATTTGTTCGAACAACTATAAATCAATTTGTTTTAGTAAATATAAAAACTATTACTCCTAGTAAGATAAACTTCATAAACTAAATAGTCCATTAAACTAGCTTTAATTTGAGTGATAATAGACATCTGTACGTCGAATGGTTTTGAGACAGTGATTTCTCAAAATAAATTCACTTACTGCCAATCTTTCAGTACATTTTTTATGAAATATTGCTTTTTAAAAAGCTATATCTCGAATAATATTGAACGTAAATAGCTCCATTAGGACTCATGTTTTAGCAAATTTAATTTACTTTAAATGATGCTGTCTTTGGTTTCCTAGTGTTGTTGGTAGTTTAAAAGATACAGAGCTCCGAATAAAACATTAATTTTTTTAACGATTTGAAACAGCAACCATTTTTTACTCCTCATACCTATACTTGGCAGACTCATCACTTTGACTAGTAATTATACATAGTTTTCATTAAAATAATAGAAAATTAGGGTAAATTAACTGCCTTTTTCTCCTCTTAGGCTCTTGTACTATAAAGTAACAATAATAAAAACAAATAGTTGTAAGGAAACAGATGAAATTTTTTACGAGACCAGCATTATTTTAAAAAACAATTGTTAACTCATTTTTCGATAATTCTCTTCGATTAAAGTCATATACCAAATTCTATGTAAGGAGTGTGAACATGAAGCTTTTAAAAGCCATGCGTTTATTTTAATTTTACTGTCATCTAGTGATAAAGGAGGTGGGGAGGGGGCATATATCATCATTCAGCCCTAGATGAATCATTTTACTGAGTCAAATGTCTTTTGATCCAAGGTCAGCAGATTACATTATCTTCGTTTAAAAATTACCAATTGTATCAATACGGCATGGATTATCAAACACAATTTACAATAATTAATTTGCATGTCTAAAACTAAACGAGTTTAGAAAGAGGTCTAGAAACTTTGAGCACGGCTGCAAATCGATTTATTGATAATTCTAGTATTAGCTTTCTGAGGCGAATATAACAACTTTGGCGTGATAATGTGGTTCCAGAAGATCAATTAACTCTACACGGCGTTATGTAATAATCAAAATATGTTAATAAATGGATCGGAGTGGTGATTCCGTTTGGATCAGAGAGAGAAAATGTCTGACAATTGAACAAAAAAGCAAAACATAGGTTTTTTTATATAAGTTTATATAGTCTTGAAAAAAATTCAGGGACGACCACAGATCTTTTCGAATAAAGATTTAATTATAATTAAGGATAAAGTCGAGGATTCTTTCTTACTCAGTCTCGATTGGCCCTTAATACTAGTGACGCGGTTGGGAGAGAAGTGCTGGGATCTCTTGAAGCCCTCCTTTACCTTCCACACGGAGATGGCAAGGCTTGGCTCGGAGTTCCCCTCCAGGTTGTAAATATTGTATATAGGTAGGAATATATTCTTATTTTATAGTTACTTAAATTTAATTTTCTTAGTCTTATACATAAATTATTACATTTAATTTATATTATATGATCAGTTATACTTTCTTACATAGATTCATATGTTTATTTATACATATCAAGATAGTATTATCTCTTATTTATATATTTCTTTATTATTACTTTAAATTTAAATTTTTTTCTTTTAATTCAGTGAGTACTAATGTTATTATTTACATTTATTTTTTCTATTTTTTTTCTTCTATTTATGCCTTTATTGCATGAATAAGTATTTGAACAATAATACTTAATGCCCCTAATTTGTGGCAGATTGTGCTAATTCTGTTCAAAAAAATAAAAGAAAGTCCAGGATTGAATAGAAGTCTACAATAGAGAAGTTTATTTAGAAAGATAACT
The DNA here is from genome assembly GCF_000696795.3 of Halyomorpha halys. Classification (NCBI taxonomy): domain Eukaryota; kingdom Metazoa; phylum Arthropoda; class Insecta; order Hemiptera; family Pentatomidae; genus Halyomorpha; species Halyomorpha halys. The sequence goes on from NW_027113381.1 coordinate 611,752, forward strand.
AAATTTCCCCAATACTATTAAACGATGAAAAGTACTAATTTGATTACTCAAACGTATCCAATCTTTTCTATCCAAAATCCTTAGAACCATAGATAATGCACCCTATTACGTTTCCAACAGAACACTACACCATGACCTTCATATCTCTTTTGTTCTTGACTTCATACCAAACAAATTATCAAAATTTCATTTAAACCTTTCTAACCATCCTAATCCTTTGGTTCAATCTTTTTCTAGTTCCACACATCCCTACAATCCACCTCGAAGGTTGAAACGGAAGTGGCCAAGAGACTTATTGTAAAATAAAAATGGACAATTTGAGTTCTGGTAATGGTCTGATTGAGTTTGTGGCATTCAAGTTGAGTTTTTCCGGCTTAAGCGCACTTGCTCAGCCTCCACTGGCTCACTACCAGCCAGGGTAGGAGGGGATGCGCTGGGATCTTATGACCTCTGTTATAAAACATTAGTTTATCACATTGGAGTGTAACAATATCATTATCACCCTCCCCTTCCTTTCCCCACTATATACCCTCCCCCACCCCCCAAACTGTACGCGGCTGGCTTTTACAATTAATGGTTACCCTAGAGGTAGTGCACTCTGCAAGATGCTGATTTGTTGATTATTTCCTGGTGTTTGAGGGATTTGAGTTTTTTTTTTTTTTGTAATGTAATAATATCCTAACCGTGATATCTGTTCTTTGTTTTTCTTTTAGTTAATCTCTCTTGAATTTCTAATCAAAAAGGTTTTCTGGTTTTAGCAATATACAAAAAAATTAAATATAAAATAATTTCTGTGGTGTGCATGTCAGAAAACTTTCACTTGCCGTCCTGAAAGGCGAAAATTTCAAACAATAAATTTTTATTTTTCTGTTGCAATAAAAAATTTATTTTAGAGTTTTTCGAGGTGCGAATAACGAATATCGACTTTGTCTCTGCCAAGAATACAACAATTAAACGAAATGTAACAGAGGCGTGTACTTGGGTAGGAATCGGGAGGGATCGTTCGTATTCGACTGTCTCCGATATTCCCCTCTGAGCTGTTCATTTTCCTATTTTTATCTTTTAGTTAGTTATCAAATACTTTCACACCTCATGCATTTTTTATTTCTTGTATCAATGTAAGATGGTTAAATATTTGAAATAAACAGAATTAAAAGTGCTTAAGAAGAAGATTTTATTTTTTTGAAAATCCTATTTAGGCCTTAAAATACCATTTTAATGAGAATGAAAACTATTGAACATTGAAGACTGATTAACGTAACATTGCATTACACATCAAGTATAATAAAAATCGTTGAAATCGTTTTTCAAAAAATAAATCTTGAAAAAGTGTAATATTGATTATATAAATATATGTTTGAGATCTGAGACGAAATAAATATGTCTCTTGTAATTGCCAACTCCATATCTATATGAATCACTCCTTCGTAACTATAGGTAGTTCTTCACAATCCAATGTAATCTAATAATGGTTGTCTTACGCATATTTACTAACTGCATCATCGCAAAATCATAATTTTCTAGAGAGAAATGCTTTAATTGGCCATGCTGCCCAAATACATTGGGTTGCTATAACACACACCGTGCCCATCAATCCATAAATGGACATATATACATAACAATACATTAACATTTTCCATTTTTCAAACAATAATTATCAATAGACTAAATACAATACACGTCATTTTTTTTTTCTAATATACATATATTTGTTTATATCCTATATATTATGTATATATATTGAAACTAAATAATATATGTGAACAAGGCGATCAGAAAAAGTAAATGTATAACGTTTACATACATTTTCTTTTTCTGATCGCCCCCTTCAAATTTCCCTAGAAGCTATTGTTTAGATTACAACTATGTCTGAATTCTCTGAATTTTATTTTACATAAAGAGTTCGTACCATAAAGGAAAAGTAAACGTGAATGAAATTTCTTAAATTAATAAAAAAAAAAACTTTTAACACAGAGAGTGGATTTGACAGATGAACTTTTTCCAGGAATTGGATGATCAAAGAAAAAATGTATTACTGGCCTTTAATAAATAACCCTTGATAAAGCAAACATTTTAGCCTGTCATTTCTTTTAATGTAAAAAAATATATAATTTTACACTTATTTGAATATTGATTCAAAATTATCGTTATTCTTCGTCTAAAGTTTTTTTTAATAATTTATTGATTGTTATTTACAATACATTATTATTATTATTATAGAACTGTATAAAAATATATACAACTAGTAAATTTGCTATAAGTTATAACTAACTTAGAATCAACAAATCATTAAACAGTAAAATGTAACCTGTCCTCGTTATCTGTTTTTTTAGAACTACAGCTCTCTAATTTAAAAAACGAGTGGACATAACTGAATAAAATTTCCCAGTTTTCCAAGTCTTTATCTAAACAACATGTCTGCTAACTTTGAAGAAAATATGACTTGGTATCGTTCAAAAGTGTGTTGAGTTGGCGTGTTTTATTTTTAATGGTTATATTAAATATAAATGGTTGCATTTTTATGGCCACAAATATATTTTATTACCTGCATTTAAGATCTGACTGGAGCAATGAAATCAAAAAGAAAACATATCAGCGTGAAAGGTTGACTTACCTGAAAAAAAGATATAAATTAACAAACTGTAAATATTATAATAAACAAAGGTTGTAAAAAAACAACAAAAAAAAATGATAAAAGTTGTAAAGATAATTTACCCTGCTATACTGATGAATAGTTTAGTGTGTAAAAAGAGTTAAATAAAATTACTGCTCTTCTTTTCATACTTCACTGATAAAGTAAGCTATTTGGGATCTATTCCGCTGTTGGGTCGTAAAACAGTTCAACGGAATACATTGCTGATGCTCGAAAAAAAAAAAAAGATTTATACTGGAAGATCCCCTTATTGACCGTGTGTAATAATAATTTTTTTCCCCTATGTATATTATCATTTAATGTTTGTATATTTTTAATATTTTCTTTATTCTTTTAATACTGTTTACTTTAAAATTATTTTTAAATGCAACGTATTTTAATTGTCAATCCCCACTACTTCTCTATAACATCCTGTCAACAGTTCACTTTCATACTGACTTCTAGTCTGAAAGGTACGTTTTCTGTCTTGTTCATTATCTTCCTTTATTCTTATCTCCCTTCTTCCATCTCTTAGTTTCTTCTTAGTATCTGTTATTATTTCAATTTTCATTAATTGTCTATAACCTTTATTATACTTATTCAATTTTTACGTTTGACTGTACATCTTTTTAATTTTCTTTATTCATTTATGTTTACATCATTTCAGTGTTTGTATCTTTTTCAGCCCTGATGAAGCCCTGCAACGTGGGCCGAAACGTTGACTCAATATGACTAGTTTAATCACTATTTGAGTTTTTCTTTGACCGCACCCCGACCATATTCCTTTAATCAAAACGATTTATAATTCTCTATGGATGAACTTATTGTAAATATTGTTTCCTTCAATTACATTATTACACCCGATCAAAGTATTATTACTTAGTGGCAGTTTTATTAAAACTTATCTCAAATCAAATTGTTTTTAATGCCTTTGACAATTCGTAAGCAAATGGTGCCGAAAATTGAAAACCAATAGAACAAAATCATGTAAGCATTCAATTTATCGTAAGAATCCGTCATAATAACTTGAGTTTCCTCGACCATCCGAGATAGTCGAAGAAGTAAAGTAAAATTGTCAGTTACTTCACCTCAAAGTTTAATTAATTTAATGAAAAATGTGTACAGATACTAGGCAAAATTGATGAGTCAGCCAAGTATAATGGCTGTTGTTTCAAAACGTTATCAAACATTAATTTTTCAATATGAGTTCCATATCTTTAAAAACTACCCACACCACAAAAAATCTAATAGAACATCTTAGACTCTCTCAAAAAGTGTAAATTGTAAATAAAAATACGAGCTCAAAAAGAACTATTTACGTATTATAGTTCCGGAGATAATTTAAGGAAAGGTCAACAATAGTTAGTGAATTTATTTGGGGAAATATATATCTCAAAATCCATTAGACGTACATATGTCTGTTGTCAGTCTAATTATAGTATAAAGTAGTTTATGACGTCTATCTTCGCAGAATTTAGGTGTTCATGATAATTGGCAAAATAAATTCACAAGGTGTTGATTACTAGTTGTTCGGAAAAAAACTTTTAGCTTCTGAAAAATAATAACTGAGGAATTATTAGAACTGTTAGCACTCATATTAGAGCTAGTTTAATTTTGATTTTTATCTTGTTATGAAAAGTTACTTTTTAAAAAACTTTATCTTGGGAACAATTGAACGTAAACAAACAGATCATATTTTAGAAAATTTACTTTTCTTTAACTGATCTTCTATTAGGTTTTATATTATTGTTAATTTTAAAGATATAGACTTCCGAAAAATATATTTTTTTTTAACGTTTTGAAGAAGCCACCATTTTTTATTCTCTGTAACTATGGTTATCATCAATTACTCATCATACATACTCATCAATTTTTACTAATAACTATACATAAGTTTCATTAAAGTTATTCAAAAATTGATTTTATTTGTCAAAAATTTGGGAGCATTGATATTATGAAGGAATGGATACGAGAGGAATTTGATGATATAAAGTAATAAATATTTTTTTAAAAAACTATTCTCATTAGATTAAGAAATTTTAGAGCTGCATAAATGTTCAAATGAGAAATTGAATAACTACAAAATATAAAATTATATTTATACCTGTTTTTTTCCTTGAATCATGAATGATGTCAATTGCATAGAATTCTATTTAGCAGCATTTCGAGATGTTTCTTTCTTATTCTCTTATTTTTGTCATAAAGTGATAAAAAAAAATATTTGTTTATAAAATACCTAAGTGTCTCTCTCTCTCTCCTACATAAAATTTCATAAATTGAGTATAGATATTGGAAAGAACTGTTCTTGTAACCAAACTCTATGAAGCACTTGCTAAACATCTAGAAGGGAACCCGTTGTAAGAGCATAAAGTTTTTTTCTAAAATTCGATCATGGTGAAAAATATTACTCTACGAAGTTGGTGGGTTATTGAATGAAGATGGTGGAAGCCGAATTGGTAATTAGCTATAATTGTATATAAGCTAATAAAATATCGTATAATATACTTTTTTCTATAAGTTAAGCAAACGTCGGAAGGAGACAGATCATGGTTTAAAAATATAATTGAAATGAGTTGTACGGTTTTAAAATCATTATAGTGATGTAAAACTTGAATTGAGAAATGTGTTGTTGAATTATATTCAATTTTAAAATCTTCCTGTTCCAGTTTCTGTTCTCAATTCAATCAGTAACTGGTTAGTGATGTATCACGTTATAATCATCACGTTTCATTACTTGTTTAGTGTATTCATTGTTAATGATTCTTCTACAATGCTAGTATTGTGTTTTACCATGTGAATTATAAATTAAGTTTTGTATTGCATTTCTATTTTTGTATGATTTATGAGTCAAATTAAAATCGGAGTATTTTATTTTATAAAATAACCTAGGGCGGATAAGCGGGGTTCTAATGTATTATCCTGCCCTGTGTATTATTTCTTACCGCACTTCCTACCTATTCTGTTAAAACATTTTGTATATATAGTGTAATATCGGTAATCCAAACTCATTACTGCAGAGGGTAATTAATTAATGAAAGTATTAATAAAAATGGTGTAAAAAAAATCAACAATATGAGTGTGCATTACTATTTTTATTTATTTAATGTTTTTGGAAATTTTAGAAAAAAAATCTTTTATAAACAAGATTTTTTTTTTCGTCAGATTCTATGGGTCTTATTACTTTGTTGTTCACTAGCCGTATAGGTGGCTACACTTTTGTTTTCTTTTGTATTCCCAGTAATACTGTGTGAGGATTTAATTTGTTTAAATTATAATATTATTCATTTGTAAGTGAAAGAAAGTATATATAATAAATATATACTCTTTGTATGGATTTATTTAAAAAATGATATATATATAAAAAATAAAAAAAGAGCTCACTAACAAAATTTGTATTACACATATTTCTACTATTAATTAAATTAGATTTACAGAATCGAATGATTTATACGATAGATATTTATTTCTAATTCCTACAAAATATATTATGAAATCTTAGGAATTAAATTACCCGAAATCAAAACTGTTTAAAAATACTTAAGATTTTCACGATGATTATAATAACTTGGCTATACATCGGGAAGCTAAAAATGTCCTTTACACATGTACACTTTTAATTCAAAACAAAAATATCATTGCTGAGTTTTCTAAAAAAAATGTAACTTTTCTTTTAACACCAGTTTGGATTACTGGAGTGTTGGAAGTACCGATATCATAGTGTATTTTCATAAATAGTAACAATAGTACGCACTGTCTTTAACTTTGAACCATTTCTTTCGAGTTGGTTATTCAAAGAGGAAACAATCAAAGATAGAAGGAGAGAGGAAGAGTAGACGGAAGCGGTGGTGATAACCCCAGGGCCATATCTCAATGGATTTATGACCCAACGGGGCTCTCTCTGTATTCTCGCCTCTTGTTTCATTATTCCCTCACCAGCGGCAACTGTCAGGGTTTTTGTCAAGGTCTGGTCTATAAAGGCAGCGGCTGGAGGACAAAAACGAATTATCACTAGGCAGTATAAGCTGGCTACATGAGAGAGTAGTTCCAAATTAATACAGATCGACAAATAATAAAAGAAAAACAGCCATGCTCAAAAACAAAATGTTGTACAATTCTGAACTTACATATTTGAGGCTGGTAATTCTCGGGAACGTTAACTTTTTCGATAAAATCTACTGTCTACAAGTTCCACTTTATATAATTGATTTTTCTAGTTGTTTTTTTTTTACTTCTAGATTTTATTAAAAACGTCTAAAACGATTTCAATAAACCTGGTATAACAATGAAAAATCAAGTCATTTTTAATATCAGCTAGGTTTTATTCTTATATAGTTTAACAAAAAAAAAAATGTTCATCTTAAGTAGCAGAGCTCCCACAGGGTTCCTGTTTAAGTCCAATACTATTCAATCTCTTCATAAATGATTACCCAAAATTTAAAAAGGTAAATATAGACCTTTTTTCTGATGATACAATGATTTACACCTCTTTATACCATATTGACACAATTGTTAATACCTTCGAAAATGGAGATTGGTTTTAATTTAAGTCAAAACAAATACCTCAGAATTGTTAATAACTATCTAAATTACACTAGAATATCTAACATGCACTCTGGATTAAATATAGACGCCGTACAGGATAACATATATAAACTGACACATAATTTCTTCCAGTCTTGCCCCAACTCATTAAACCCTCTAATTACATAAAGCGAAAATTACACTAAAACTGCAACCCGTAGATATAAACATATATTAATGTAAATATAAATCAATAATATGTACATCATGTCACTCAATGATATGTATTTTATTCTATTCAATGCCGTAATATGTATTATATTTTAATTCAACAATGTTTTGGGCTTTTCCCACTTCGGTTTCCTTCAACAAATAGTAAAATAGAGTAATTATGTAAAATGTAATTAATATCAAGAAAATTATATTGTATAAGGGGGTATCCCAAAACAATATGGTAAATATTGTACATTATATATTTATGCAATAAAAAAACATGTATAAAAAATACAATTAGTGGATAAATTTTAAATGGTTATCCTGGTCATTGCTCCAGCTTTTCCCAGAATACATGGGAGGAACTGGCTACGTCGAAAGCATAGAATGGAAGAGGGAAGGATGGCAAGAGTACATGAAAAATGTCCTGATGAAGGAAGGTCAAAGAAATAACGTCCTAGGAGATCTGAGATTACTGAGAATAAGAGGAAATGCTCAGGAACGAAGCAGATGAAAATTCAGAGATTGAGCAGGCCGAGCATCCCTTTAAGGATCTGTAAGCCAATAGGAGCAGAAGAAGAGAATAAATAACCATTTCTTATCGTTCGCAGCAATAAAAATGGATAAATACAATATATTAAGGAATTTGAAGAATAATTAAAGGAGAAAAACGACCGAAGTTCTAATCGGAAAAGCCGAGACCACCCGATCTCCACCGATTACATGCACAAGTATACGGCTTCTTAATACTTTATTGTACTGATTTATTCTAGGCAGGAACAAAGTTGATATTCTTCACTTCAAGAAACCCAAAAATACGATTTTAATGGCAATACAAAAATAAAATGTGTTTGATCAAGGTCTTTAAATTCAACGCCTTCAAGATCATTTTTCCCGAAAATCATAGAAATGGTAATCTACTCAAAGCTAGGAGACGTAAGTGTGGTTCGACAAAGTTCTGTAATGCCCGAACCCCATAGATTTTTCTCCGAGGTTTCAAAACAACCTATTCATCTTGAGAAGCCTCGATGTTTGGAATAATAATAATAAATAAAGTGAGCAATAATAATAATAAATAAAGTGAACAATAATCATTATAAAAATAAATAAAGTAATAAATGTACATTAAAAATAAAAAGTCCTAAATTCAAAAACAGTAAAATAAGAAAAACGTCAAGGTAAAAAAAAGGATGTAAACATGGTGTAAATGATTTGATACTCATACACCATTTGCATTCTGCTCTTGGAACTGGCGAGCCAATCCCCCTGCTACATTTAGATGGCAAAACAGGACACCAGGAAATACCGAAGCTCTTCCAGCCGCTTTATTGATACACAAATAGAGCCTCATACTTACAGGACTCGAGAGGAGAAGCTGACCATTGTCAGAAGTCCAACAGTCATTTCTAATATCTTCGAAAATATTTCCCACACTCCTTCCATCAAAATTAATTGGCCTTAAAATCCCCCTCATATATTTATGAATCATTAACCCTCAAGTCATCGGTAAGTTGCCGCAACCCCTCCTACCTCCTACTTCTCCCCCACAGCCTACGGCTAACTTCAACCGCTCTTTTCACACCCCAGTTTCCAGAACTCTTCCACCCCACTTCGATCCGCAACTCTTCTTTTCTTCTCATTATGAAATCCCGCCTATTCTTCCTTTTATGTATCCAGTCTTACATTCCCTTACTTTTCGAAGCCAGTCAAATGAAAAAAAAAACAATAAAAAAAAAAGCCATAACATAAAAAAAGTTTTAATTCGGCACTTGATAAAAGCATTTGAGTGATACTTCGAAACCCTGAAAATTTAGTTTTGGTGACCCAAACCTTTTTGGGATGTTTGAAGTACAGAAAATATAATAAATTGATGAAAACCAAATTTGGTTTTGGTTTTGTACAGTAGATAGTCATATCTGCCTTTTGGGTCAAAGGGCGAAGTTGGCCTCTGTTGGAATGAATCGAATTCAATTAGAACAATAACCCCGCTATCTCAGTTCACACAGCTTTCATCAGGGCTATAATAGTGAGTGATGGTTCCCATCTTCATAATGTTCCCACAGTTTGTCCTTTATAATTCCTCTTATGTATGTTGTCATCAACGTGAATGATTTCATATTAATTTTAGGACAATTCAAGTATTCTAGTATTTTTTAAATCGAAAATATTCACTGAACTGGAAGGTACAAGAAATAAACGAATAAAAATAAAATGTTTTTATGAAGACCAATTACGGTAAGCCACATTAACACGTAATAATGATTGACGAATCCATTTATATATTATTTACTAACGTAATTAACTAAATACAATTATAATAAAATTAATAAAGAAACAAAAATAATGTTTTCATAAAACATATGCAACATAAAAAAAAATATTACCACGGCTCAATAAGATGGTGGCTGCGAAATAGTGTTGGAAAGAGAACAAACTTTAACGAACATTTTTAAGCTTATTTAGTATTGGAGTATAGTTTTACTCATTATTTTCCTATCAGTGCTTATTGTAGAATGGTAAACTTTCTCTAAGCTAATTTAGTTGAACTGTGATTAAAATAAAACGATCATAATTTTCTAAACTAAAGTAACCACTTATACGTTTTTCACTGGTTGAAGAGAGGGAAATGTTAACACTAGTGTAAATCAAAATCATAACAAAATAAATTGTATCAATAATTGTTTAATGTAATAAAACAGGTTTTAAAATACTGAGATAATTGTTCTTTTTTATAATCTAATACATTAATCAGTCGTTAATGTGACTGTTAGTCCACTGACATTGACATGTACTATTAACGATCGTTCCATACCCAGAACGACATTACAAATTTGACAGTGAATGATGTCATGGCTGTAACCATCAAATAGTTACACTATGGTAGTAGCTAATAATTATGGAAACTGTACGATAGTTCAGACATACATGTGGTAGTTAACGTGACATTTTCTTCACTGACAGTAATTGTCATCAACTATCAACAGCAGAGCTTGTGCGAAAGTACAATCACGACTGCAACAATAATATAAAAATTATCTAAGACCGGGTAAAGTGGCGGGGATTTGTCGGGTAATACGGGTATTTTCAAAGTGTAGAGCGGGTATTTTTTTGGCTGTAGAATTGGCAGCACTGTTTATTAGTTAAGTACCCGTAACAGAGAAATTGATATCTCCAGTTATATATCTCTACCTTTTCAAAATTTATAATTATTTGAAACTTATATATGTGTAAAATGAATAATTTTTAATAAAAATGTTATTCTAAGAATACTGAAATATTATTGCATATGTACCGGAACCAGCTACAACCGAGTGAGAATCACTTATCAATTCACAGCTAGCGACTGATAAGGGTTAATACTTCACCATAACCAATGATGGAAACATTATTTTGAAGATGCTACCGGTAATGAAGAAAAATAAAAATTATTATCATGCACTATTTATTTAAAATGGCTGCTAATTAGAAGTTTTACTCACATCTAGAAAATTAATTAAGATAGAGAGGAAATATAAAATGTTTAAAAATCGCAATCCCAAACCCGAAAAATGAGTGAAGTAACAACCTAGCACTAGAAAATGTTGGAGCATTTTTGTCAAATTTTTTACAACTAATAATATAACCTTTAGTTCCATGTTATATCCTAGTGAATATTAATTTAAGTATTAAATTTAAAATTTTTTTTCTTCAAAAACTTCCATATATTTTTAAAAATTATGTTATAAAGATTTTCTTTTTTTTATTTTGAATCAAGAGAAATATTTATAATTTTCAGACGGCAGCATCAGTGAGAGATCAAAATTCCTATTTTATGGATCCTCTGACCCAGAGTTGAAGGCCGACAGACCGAGTAATTAGTGTCGACCAGATGTCCCATTCTGTCTCCCTCTGACTAAATATAACCACAACTGCTACCCAATGGTTGTAGTTCCTAGCAAATGGTCTCGTCTAGCATATTTTCAAGAAAAAAAGTATCAATCAAATTGACAACTTTGTTTAACCAAAATGAGTTGACTAAGCCAGATTTTGTACAATACAAAAGCATTTCGGAATAATAAGAACACCATCAGAACAGATTATCTAAGGATCTAATCATACTAGTTGTTTTTTAATAATACAAGCTATTATTTTTTATTAGCTTAATGATTAAAATGCAATTATTATTATTATTATTATTATTATTAGCTTAATGATTAAAAATACAAAAAGATTTTAACAATCGTAATTGAAAAAAAATTAATGCTGAGTGCGCATCACATAATAACTTAGAAAATGATTTGATTTGAAATTAATATCTGCTCATATTGGGA
>NW_027113381.1:623742-627927 GCF_000696795.3 Halyomorpha halys
TTATTATTATAAAATAATATAAAATATATAATAAAATATAATTTAATCCCATTGATTGTACCGCAGACTGGAATAAATTTGATTGGTATTGTCTATAGAACTCGATAAAGAAAGTAACCGCAGTCTAAGTTACTATCTTTGGAATACGTCCAATTCCAAATAAAGCAAAAAAAAAACCAAACAACATTTGTTGTAAAAGTTTGTAAAATGTATTCGCAATTCAAGATAAGCTGTGGTATGTAACATGGAAAATTTTAATAGTTGGAACAGTCGTTAAAATTGAAGTACTATCGAAGTTAAAAGAATGATTGAACAGGCCATGTTCTGAGAGTTTGGAGGCGACTAGGTTGTGGAAAGTGTTCAAATTTTGTGTATAAGAAATAAGGGTGAAGTGGTTTTAGGTGTCACCTTTATAGGAAGATTTTCAGTTTGGGAAAGAGTAAGGAATACAGTGGACAAAATATGGAACGGCAACGAAAAAGAATAAGATCTGCAAACATTCTTTTTATTTCAACCAAGAAAAATATTTTTCCTTTCGCTAATTATCAAATTTTTTCACACATTATATATATATTTTTTTAATGACTATTAAAAATGAGAAATGAGAAATACTGCATATAAGCCCTGTCAGACCATTTCAATAAGGGCAATGTTCCTTGATGATATTTTTTAAAAATTTATATATTACTATTTGCGACTGTATTAACATAAAAATACATGTAGTAAATTTGATTTGAACAAAATGGAGTGGTACAGACATATAGAATAGAAGAGAAACTACTCATTGGTATCACTCTTATAATATTTCTACACTAGATGGTTTCGAAGCATCCCCTTTTCAGGCGCCTCGAAGGATTGATTGCCAGGAATAGAAGAAGAAGCAAGGTTAGAAACTAGAGGGTTTTGGTGGTTAGGGAGTTTATAATGGAAGGATCGATAGCTGATATTTAAAACTATTAATGTTCATCAATACAACAAGTTTATAAAAAATCGTAAAAACAATAAATGTTTTAAATAAAAAAAATAAAGTAAACAATTAAATGCGTCTCGATCGCAATAATTTCCCTTACTATATATTTCATACATAGGCATGTGAATGTAGAAACATTTAATGGCATTTTTAAACAAAAGTTACTTGTTCGAAAAATATTTATTGTTTCAATCACAGCGGCTCTTTAGTAAATTTAATGATATTATTTTTGTTTTTTTTTAAATTTCATTTTCTTACAGCCCTGTTTGATTTTTTTTATTACTAAACGAGTAATAAATAAATAATATAGCCGTGACATACATTTTTATAATATTACGTGGATGATACATTTTAAAAGGTGTTTATAAGAGCGTCTGAAGTAGACGTAGCACCAACCGGAAAGGACATACCCTCCTCTGAGAAAACAATCAACAATGTTACGCTAGGGTAGTCACAAGGAGATACATTCATCAAGTAGCTGATGGAGGATTGCCAGGAACTTGTCTCTGGGTTCAAATGTCTGGAAGTAGTGTAGAATCAAAGGATATGTCAAAAGTTTGACATATCTTGGAGGTTATTATAGTTATTCGGAGTAAAGGGAGTATAGCTGACTGTTCCAGAGATTAAGCGTATTTATTAAGAAATGAATAAATTAAGTAATGATTTATTATAGTTATTTAAAGGTGAATAATCGGGGAGTTAAGAATTATTGATATACCAGGATATTTGTGGTGCATAGCGCTTGGTGGGGGATATAAACTTTAAGAAATAAAAATATTCAAACTCCTGAACGATGCAAAAAAAGGAACTTATCAAGTGGAAAAGTAATACTAATATCAAAATTTGCACTACTTATTATTCAAATATTATAAATTGTCAAATCTGCTATCACTCTGACCAGTTTTTAGAACAATGAATTTGTTCAAGTAATTATTAAAAAACTACAATGTACATTATAATTCAAGATTAAAAACTATTACAATTAAAACATTACTTATCTTAGTCTATTACAGGGTGTTATACATTTATGTGATACAAATAACTCAAGGTTTGTGCCAGAACTGAATAGGGGTGAAATGGAGGAAGATAATTATTGGTTTGTTTTGGTTTATCCAAAAAGTAACCACTATTTCTAACAGTTGGTCCGTTTATTTTATTTTTTTTGTATTTAATTTATTATGTTTAGTGTTTTAATTATGTGATATGTATTTGTGAGGTTGGAATAACCTGAATTTAAGTTTCTACATCTAATTTTTGTATTTTTCTATAGTGATCATTTCTTTTAGATTTCGCTAGAAGATTTTTTTTTTTCCTCATGTATGATTTTAGGTGTATCAAATTATTTTATTTATTTATTGCTATTTACAACTGTACATTATAATACATTTAGTAAATTTGATCGCAGTTAAAATGGAGTGATACAGGCGTGTAGAGAAACTACCCATAATGACGTTTTACATTAGCAGGTCTCGTGGCCATCTTCTTTTCAGGCGCCTTGGAGGATTGCCAGGAATGGAAGAGGAAGCAAGGCTAGAAACTAGTGGGTTTGGGTGGTTAGGGAGTTTATAATGGAAGGAATGATATCTAGTTGGGGCTAGATCGGTTACAAACGGAACATTATTGTCTTTATGTATGATTTTATTTGTTACAAAATAAGGAGCATTGAGGATTTTGGATTGTAAGGATAAGCATTTGTGTGGTATCTTTTACTGTTGGTTTCTTGGGGGTTAAGGTCGTGTCAGTGTTAGTGTTTGTTTAAGTGATTGGAGAACTATTTAAAAAAAATTAACACTGACAAAATGGCTTAAACCTTGAGTTAGTTGTATTACAGCAATGTAGCACGCACTGTAATGGACAATTTTATAATAATTTTTATAGTTATTATTCTTAAGGTATGCACTGTACATTGTAGTTTTTTTTTTAGTAATTAGCTTAACAAAGAAATTGTTTGTTCAAAAAAACTCTTTTTTTCATTGTAGGGTATGACTATGCAAACAATAATATCGCCTCGATATAGTTATTGATTACCAGTCAAGAATAACAGTTATCAATATGTATATTCTGTTATGATCAATCCAATGAAAATACAAACTCTAAACTAATTGGACGACAACACAGTAGCGTATTAATAACTAGACAGAATCGTTAAAGTGGATCTAAAATATTTAGAAATATTCAGTCAAAAAAATCAAAATAAAAAAATAAAGATATAATTTTCGAACCGAGCTTGGAAATGAGAAACATGTTCGCAACTCGAGATGAAACTTTGAGAATAAACTTGCCAACTCATTAGGCAAGGACTCAGAATATGACAGTCGAATTCCTCCAAACCAAATGGTACTTCCTCGTTCATAGAATGACTTTGGTACAGCCGCGATTCCAAAATGAAATTGGTAAAATCGAGGAATCGAAAGTTTTAACGCATTTATTCCTCGAATTACCGTAGAAGATAACACTGTTAATAGAAATTATAATTATATCATCATAGAAACACAAATCATCAAGGGCTCCGGACAGCATATATATATATATAAAGATTGTAGTGATTGCTGGAGAAGGGCTCTAGAAAGAGAAGAGTAGGGTCGAATTGTTTGGTCAAAGACTATCTTGGACAGTAGAGCCACGTAGAAGAAGAAGAAATATAGATATGAATGGTTAAAAGATAGAGTAGGGTTTCAACGAGGCGAAAACGCAACACCAGCTCATCTCAAAATCTCAAAAGATGACAAACTTTATGGTTTCTCAACTATTTTAGACTTAAACAATATTTTTTTCTAATCAATACTTAGTTCCTGTAGAGGTATCTTGAAGAGTTTCAAAAATATCTTTGGGCTATCATTTTGACAAAGTTTTCGTTTTTGCCAAAACATTTTCCTAGTAACCTTTTTTAGAAACTGTTTATACCAGACCTGTTTTTTTAGACATTTGCATTAAAGTAGTCCTACGAGAAATTTTACTTCATGACTTTATTGTTAGAACTTTTTTAATAAACGCTCTTCCAAAAAAATTTGTTTACAAGTTCTGTACTATAACATTTCTAAAAAAAAAAATTTCGTAAGTACTTTTAATATTAAAGCTCGTTTGTTTGAGAGTGTGCTTGGCTATATAAAAAATAATTTGGTCCATTAAATTTTAAGTTTTTTTTTAACAATACTCTTTTGGAGGTTTCTTATAGTTGTTTAAAATGAAAACTTATAGCTATTTAAAATGTTCCA
>NW_027113381.1:628012-629381 GCF_000696795.3 Halyomorpha halys
TAAATAGTTTTGCCAATTACCTATATTAACAGAAAGTTGATCAAGAACTTCTTTTGATATAACTTCATCCCACGAAGTTAGAAATTCAACGTTTCTAAGATCTCATATTGTAGTTTTAAATAAATAATTAACCTTATCCAAATTATTAAAAAAAAAAATCCATAACTATGAATTTTTTTTTTTTTGGGTTATTCAATATGGTGTTTTTTGGAAAGTGCCTTATATCGCTTATTCGATGTTATGATGATCTGATATTTTATAAAATCGTTATTTAGGCTCAAACTATGCATTAATTTTTTTTTTCCACGCATAAAAGCAAGCCACCATTATTGTTTTGGCATGACGTCATTTCGACATAAATATACGCTCGGCTTAAAATAATGGTGAAACCAGATTGCAGACCAACTAGATTTGATTGTCAATCTAATAGAAGATGGATGTTCACACCACCTGAGCCCCGATCTGCCTTCATTTGTACTCTCTGCTTTAATGAAACCGTATTCCATGGTTGTTTTTAAAAGAAAATCATGAATAATCTGTAAACTGCAAAATACGTAATAATTTAAAAACAGATACAAAGCGTGAATTGGTAAATCATTATTGTTTTTTAAGTCTAAATTACGTCACATATGAAACCATCATGGCGGCTAGTGTTTTCCTTTTTTTAGTACAGATTATATTAGTACAGATAGTTTTTAAAACAAAAATTAAAAATTAATACTGTGTCTGTATTAATTGAAACATATAGATTTGGGTTTCTGAATTGACTGACAGTTATATTGACATTATTTCTTAAATTTTTTTTATGTCGACAATTACCCTATTTACTGGCTGCACCTCCAACCATCATCTCATACTCATTTAAATGAAATACGTTTAAAAAAAACCGCTTATAAAACTATTACAGAGGAAAAATTTACTATTATAGAAACCAATACTTTCAATAGTGATATTTTATTAATAAGAATATTATATTTCAAGTCAAACAATTGTTAAATTTCAGTTGACATTGAAGAATTCCTAAGCTATATTCAGTAACTAACAAAATAATTAATAATGAATTCCCAATTGATATGGTATATAAGATCACTACATGTTTCTACATTTATTAATTATTTAAATATAAAATCTAGAATATTTAATCAAGTCATATAGTAATTCATAGTACTTAGAGTTATTTTAATACTATGGATTACTGAAGTCTTTGTAAAAGACTTGTGACCCGTTTAGTACATAGCTATTCATTGACTAATAGTCCCAGTATACAATGAATACTACGCAAGGTCATCTATGAATGGAATATTATATCTTTAAACATAAAAATAAAATAATTAAAATTATTTTTACAATTAAATCTCTAAAAATATTA
>NW_027113381.1:631626-631955 GCF_000696795.3 Halyomorpha halys
CGGGTAGTCTTTCTCCGTATAAGTAGAGTGAGAACAGTTAAGTTAAATTAAAATTTTAAAATAATGATTGAAGAGTAAGTAAGATATAATTAGAGTCTCTAAAAATATTATATACATATTTTTTAGATTTAATTTAATTAGATTAAGTTTTAGAATTCTTAATATAAATAATAGCTTTCAAACTGGTGGAAAATAGATGTACAATAATATAAATAAAACCTCTATTTATGCATTGAATAGGGAATGTATATTAAAAATATTTTAATATATATCAATTAAAAAAGAAAAAAGAAATTGGGCTATTTGAAAGAAGGTTTCACCTCAAATAC
>NW_027113381.1:633584-634573 GCF_000696795.3 Halyomorpha halys
GAGTCCAACTGTAGCATATAATTATTTATTCTGTTACATCAAAACTGAACCGGAAGGCCTTTCTGGAACACTCTCAACCCCTATAAAGTTACTTGAATGAAATGGCAGAAAAGTCTAGCGGCTAATCACCTTCTTTCTTGGCCAAGTAAACGTGCTTATAGGTTAAGTACTGAACTCATGACCCTTCAAAGTCTGTTGCGAACTTTTTTGTTCATGAAATAATGAAGGACTTACTGGGCAAGAGAAAAATATCATAGTTAAATGAGAATGCAATAGATAGGTTAAAATAAAGAAAAATCGCTCCTCCATAAAAATTAATAATAAAATAAGTAAAACATAAACAAACATATGAGGTAATATAATTTAGACATAATAATAATTTATAATGGTAAATGGTTGAATTGAAACAAATATGTATATAATCTATATCAATCGATTGATAAGTATGCTATATATATCTCTGCATAATTATTTAGGTGTGTAGTAACCTAATATATTTCTACGCTTTTTAATAAAGCTTCAAACTGATCTAAAATAAGAGATATATGTTATTTAAAAAATAAAATGGTCAAACATATACAATTTCTTTAACCATAAATTTGGGAAGTAAATATTTCATGAATTTGCATTTACCTCCAAAATCTGAAATTATTTAATATGCTAAATGTATTTGTTTCGTTGTTTGAATATCTCAACGCAAATACATAATAGAGCCAGAAGATAAATAATGAACCTAATCATGTTGTGTCCTGAAATTGAGGGGTATAAAAAACATTCGATCCCGTTGTTTATTATGTTTCATTATTATTTATGGATGCTACTGTCCAAATGAGCATTATAAAATTATCGAGTCCTTTAATTGTTGTGGAAATGTAAATAAGGTACTAACGAAATAACAAGCCGTTAATTTAAATTCGATGAAAATTTCGATGCGAAATTGGTCATGTTTAATATATTAGAGAGAAAATAGATTTTAAATGTAGGGAGGG
>NW_027113381.1:635796-643911 GCF_000696795.3 Halyomorpha halys
ATGGGAGCTTCCTGGGGATTTTAGTGGGGTGTGCTAAAACAACATGATTTAAATAATAAATATATGATTAAAATAATCATGTTTATGATACTCATCACATTAATTCGATGAAAGAGCAGCATTGTATCAAGGCATCGTGATAGAACTTATGCCAGTAAATCAACGTGAGATCATTTTTTTTTCTTTTTTTTTTATGATCTGGTAACATCAGCTTAGATACAGAACACCTAAAAGCTATTTTTTATTTTTTTTTTATTTCTTCCCTCACATGTTTATCGGAAAAATAGAACGTCAAAGGAACTTGTGAAGAAGAAAAATAACCCACCCTCTACCTCTAATCTTCCTTAGCCTTTCGATTTCCTGCTGCGGCACGTCGGTGGGGCACGAACCATTTTTTCGAAAACGCTACATCTCCGGTTGTTCTTCCTCAATCAGTCTTTCGATCAAGCAGTATTAAAAAAATCATGACAAGTTTTGTCATATTCAAAATTCGATTCATACAAAAATAAAATATTATCGTGATATGTTCAATATTATTTTGAACACTTTGCCCTGCATGTGTGCCTTTAAAAACACGCACACACATAATTAATATATTAAGTAGTTTTATAGCATTGTTTTTAATTGCTGAGAGCATAATTTGGACTGTCTTAGGGTAGTGTAGTATCTTAATTTGGTTCAAACATTTTCTAACAACTGGATTATAAACGACATTTGTATGATCGACCATAAAGTTTTATAGTTTTCCGCTAATTTGTTTTATTTTATTTTATTTTTAATATAACTTTCAGGTTTAGTTTGGGAAAATATATCATTTTAAGATCTAAACGTTTGCCAGAAATCCAAGACTTGGACATATGCTTGGTAAATAAAAGAAACAACAAACGCCAGTATTCACACACTTGGGTGTTCTTGTTAATTTTTCCGGCCATTTACATTCGATTTACACTATTTTGATTACTAAAAGGAACGAAATAAAAATAAATATAAATATCAGCAAATTAGGTGGTGCAAAAATGCAAATACATAGTACAACCTAACCTATAAAATTTCGTTCTAGAATTTTTATTAGACACTTGTTAATTTAATAACCCTGACATATAATGTATTTATAAATGTATATTTATGCTATGTTAAATCAACAATTAACTGTACAAGTTGATTGACAAGATTTGAAACAATGTATTTACACCCAATCGATAGAATTTTAAAATATGCAATCTTAAACAAGAGTTGATTATTAAATTCGAAGGTTGAGGAAAATTCATTATTTAATTAAAACACGAAGAGCACAAATATTTATATGTTAGCAATTAAGAAACAATACCGACTGAAAACAAATGTGTGGATGAAGCACAAGCGCCCTTTTGATTTGTGTCCAAAAACCGATACTCGACGGGTCGGACACAAATTCAGGCCAACATGTACCAGCCTATCCAAAGAACTCATCCATACACTTACGCATGCTAGAGTTATTAAATTTGTTAAAAACTAACTACAATCTATGTAATATCTCAAACCCAAAATAAAAATGTTTGTCAAATGTGCCTCTATTCAAGAAAATCCATGGTTTAAGTTATAGTATAAACTACAGGATATACTACAGTATAGATGTTACTGCATAACTTCAGTATTTGGTATGTGCTATAGTATTAACAATAGTTTGAGTTTTATATAGTAACTTTAGTAATTATTAAGAATTTTAAATTACTCATTTAAATTTTGTTCGCAATAATAAAAACACATTAATTTATTTATAGTAAGATTTAAAGCAATTTACTGTTTAATTTTAATTTATTACTATATCAGTCTGTATTTTTCAATATTGAATTATCTAATACTTTTATATTTTACTTTATCTTTTGAATATCTATGAATAACAACTGTGAAACTTTAGTATTTTTTTTTATATTATTATTCATTATATTGATTATTTAATTACTTAGTAATTAAAACATTTTATACCAGACAATTTGGCACTCAAATGCTCATTATAATTATTCTTAGGGGACTAGATGCCCCAGAATAAAATTTAATTTTCATTTACTTAAGGTAAAAATAAAAAAAACTAAATATTAATTTAAAGAATAAGAAAAGAAACATTTAAATGAAATCAAAGCATATTTGTCTGCACTTATTGCGATGAAGTATTGAAATTACGATGTATAATTGTTTATTTTGTTCTCTAAACATTGTCTAATAAAATATATTTAGCATACCCCATTTTTATATTGTAATTTTTTATTTTAAAAAAATCAATATAATAATACATTTCTTATCTACTCTATATAAAATAATTTTTAACATAAAGATAGTTTATTACTTTAGAGATGAAAATAAACAAACAGAAAAAACGTTTTTATAAATAAAAATATGGACAGGATATGTCATTTGTACTCAAAAATCACCTCCCTTGTTCTTAAAACAATGTATTTTTTTGGGTCAATTAAACCGTGGATGGAATGGATGAGAAAAACATGATTTTAAAAATGTATGTATATTAAGGGTTTGTATGAATTTAAGATGGATTAATATGACTATGTTTTTATTTTATTTTTTTTTAGTTAGAAAGACATTTGAGCAATACAGAGTATATGTACAGTTTCTTAAGAAAAAAACAAAACAACTATATCATTTATTTTCAAATAACTAATTATTTTTGAATCCGTGTTCAAGTCGATTGGAACTCCGAAATGTGCCCTTATCAGTTCTTTTTTTTTTTTTTTTTTTTCTGAAAAATGCACCAAGAAGGAAAAGTTTAAGATACTCACCACTGTTTTAATTCCTAATGCGAACTCAAGAAATGTTAAAACTACTAAAACGAGGACTATACAGTCACATAGCAAAGATGGAACTGAGAAGAGCGGCTGGGAAAAAAAACCTAAAATAAGCGGGGAGGGGAGGGTCATGATAACCAAAGGATGCTCTCCTCCCAACGTGCTGAGAATGAGGGGAAATCATTGATAATGCTCATGAAAGAACTTTCGAGGATGTCGGATACAGTTGAGATAGTCTTCACAGATAATAGCCTATTTTAAAATATGACACAACTATACGATCTAATAAAAAAAAAATACAAAGACAGAATAATACCGTTGTTTGGTGCCTTGAACTCATCGATTAAATAGGGCCGAATTTAAAGATGGGTCATATACCAAGAATTTCGCTGAGGCTCCTCACCTCCAAATTCTTTTATAGGACTATGCTCACAGAATGGACCCTACAAACCACAGCTAAGTATCGCATTGTATACCTTAAAGTACCAACGGTAGAAAAAGGTCTGTACCCAATCCGATTTATGTAACAAATATGCGTAATGCAGTTTACTAATTACATGTCTTTTGATTTCTGTTTTAGAGGGATCCGAAAAAAACAAACAATAATTTTAGCACCCCACTCCCCCAAGTACAATACTTCAGGAAACAGAGAAGGGAGGATATTTTGTAATTTTTTTCAAGAAATTAATTTTTACAATGACTATTTTAATTTTATCACGTAACAAAATAACTTGTGAATATAATTTGAGAATTTTATTTTTACGTGTATACTAATATTATAAGTGCAATAGAAAAACACTTTTGAAGTTTTGAACAGTTCAAGAGCATATTCTCCACTACCTTTCATTATTTTTACATTTTATCATTCGTTTTAAAAAATCTTTAACATTTTATTTGTTTTTTTTTTATTAAATAAGAAGAATTTAATTTTTGAGACTTGGTTCCTGAAGATAGACGGTCCAAAACGTTAGCAATACTAATAAAATTATATTGTAAAATTAATAAAATAAAGAAATTTATGTAAAAAGGCTAATTGATTCCAGAATTAGAAAGAAAAACAGACAATTAAATGATTGCCTTCAAATAAAAAAATGCACTGTTTGTTTTCCTCACTGTATTTATTCTAATCTTCCATTCATTCAAGCTTTCTCTTTGCTAGTCCATCACAAATCCTACTTAATAGATTAATTTAAAAAAAATATAGTTTATATTTAAATACAAAAAAAAAAAAAAATGAACTGTTAGAACCTATCTATACGAAAACATAAAAGACAAATACAACAAATTATGAATAAATAAAAATATAGTAATAAGTTAAAAACAAATAAATGCTAGTAAATAATAATACATAAAAACAAAACAATAAAACATTATATGGTAATTAACTGCTTTAATACCAATAAAAAAAAATGGTAGATAACGAAACAAAACGAAACTGATGACTCTTATTAGATTGAAAAGGGTGAAGGGGTTGAGAGGAGAGGCAGGGTATTTTTAAGGGATTTCCATTGCACGATTTAATGGGTGCCCTATTTTTAAATTTGTAGCCCTGAAAACGCGGTTTTAAGTCTTATTTTAGGAGAATTGAAGACTTTTTCATATCCCTTACTGATTTTAAATAATATATATTTAATATTACTCGAGTTTGACCCCCAACTCAAACATTTTCTATTTCTCTTGATACAAAGATTTGTCGTCCTGTGACTACAATTAGGGCAGGTATTTATTTATTTTATTTTTTACTAAAACGATAAAAACATATTATTTAAAATCAATTAGCGAAGACGTAAAATGCTTTGATACTACTAAAAGAAGGCTGAAAATCGCGTTTTCAGGCTTCAAAATAAAAAAAAAAGTTTTAATATTTTACTAAAAAATTAAATTTTTACCGATTTAATTAAAAAAATATACCAGCACTTTTCACAGTCAAAGGGAGACATAGCTTTGAGATTGGGTGACACTTTTGTCGCCCTTGTGTAAAAAAGAATAATGTGTGAGTTTGGAGAGCCGTCACGGATCAAACTTTCCTACTACACAGTTGAATTATTTTAGCCTAGAACCGAATGGCATCTTATCTTTTGAAATGTTGTACATAGTTAATAAATCCTGTTGTAATAAATATTGTGCATGCTCCTTACAGGTACTAACCGATCTAAGGCCTGGCGATCAGTGGTACAAAAACACATTTTCAGGAAAAAATCTAAAGAAAATAAAGGGTAGAATCGTTTAGAGGGAAAGAGGGGAAGGGTCAGTTATTCGAGGGGGGCCTGTAATCTGCTTAGTATCCTACAAGGAGCTTATAGCGTTTTAAGGAATAATCTTTACAGGTCAATTTTGTTCACCTTAAAAGCAACTTACAACAGTTAAAAAAAAAAAAAAAAAAAAAAAAAAAAATATTGTGCTGTCCACGCATCACACAACATTCACTTACCAACCTACTTTGAGGAGAAGCTGAAGTATTATCATGAATGTTATATAATATAAAGCCTTCTCCTTACTATAAATTGCATAATAATATTTATAGTAATAAGAAATAAAGAAAAAAAGTATATCTCTGTGTTATTATGCACTTTCGATTAACTTTTACAATTTCATATATTAGATAGTAATATTTATAAAATATTAATCTTTTCAACGATATATTATATATAATACAAGATAGTGAAGAGGCCCAGAGGCCTATTGTATATAATTATATTGGAGTTCTGGCAGTGGCCAAATTCTCCACTCAAGTCCTGAGCGTCTGTGGCTAGCGCCCACACTTTTTCTCCACTGCCTTTTAATACCAGTGATACGGTTGAGAGAGAAACGCTGGGATGTTCGGAGAGTATCCCAGACTGAATTTAAATATAGTAAATAGGAATGATCGCGTGCAAGATATTATTTTACTTTAAATTTAATTTTTATTTATTATTTTTTATTTGTTATCATTTAATTTATATAAATTTTTACATCACTTTTAAATACGGTTTGAGTGAGCTCAATGATCCCTATAAATATAAGGTCGAATGTAATGTTACAAAACAAGATAAGAATTTTAAATCACTTTGATTTTAGGGGAAATGTTTCCGTAACATCCCAGGCATATACCTGCCTTACAGACACAATAAACGTTTCAGTTTTGAATTAGGTAATTAACAAACAAACGGACTCACACCGTTTTGTGAGACTTCGTTATTTTAACTCAGAGGACCTTTAAACGTTTATTTCTGTTTAAAACTCGGATTCGAAACATTTCACGATCGTATTACATTCCTTTTGAAATTGAAATTCTAAATTTTAATATTGTAACCAAACAAAAACATTATACGTGTCTCACTATATAATTTGAGATATATTAATAAGTATTTAATAATTATTATTAAATTTCTTGAAAAATAAATAAATTATGTTACTTTATAAGCAGGCATACAAGTAAGTGAAGTTGTAAAATGTTTAAACCAATCCTGAATAACCAATAAACATTCTCTTATTATCCATACGGGGGGTCCACCCAGCCTCATAAAGTGGGGGAAAAATCTGGCGGGTGAGCTTAAGACTAAATCACCTTCTTGCACAACCGTTGATCTAGTAACAATACTTCTTTACAAATTACACTAGACATTGGAGTTGATCCTCGAACGATTGACAGAAAATAAATCAACATTAGTCTGCTTCGAGCTAAGGATTGGAGGTGTCTTGGCCAAGAAGCTACTCAACTATATATAATACATAAAAATAATTAGATTATAAAACATGTTGAAGGATAATACAAGTGACTAATAAGTTGAGGATTTGCGCAGGAGGTTCCGCGGTCTTTTTTTTTTCTATATTACTAAGTGAATATATGTAATATCACTATCAATTAAAGTTGGTATAAAAAAATTATGTTACGGATTAGGATTTTTATTTTACCTAGAAAGAGAGAAACAATAAATAATCCGCCCTGAACTGGGTAGAATTCCTTCCTTTCTTCAGGAAAGTGGAAAATTCTTGGCTTAGGAGTTTCTAGGGTAGCCGGCGGTTTCAAAGAGCTTTGACACCAAGAGATTTTCTTCTTTCTCTGAGACTTACCTCACAAGAGAAACATTTCACAGAAGCAGGTGTAAGATTGGAAAAAAAAGATCGTTGAATTCCTCACTTTGTTCAGATTAGATACGCAATATATCGAGAGTAGGCAATATATCCCATTTATTTGTATTTGAAATTTTACCCACATTAGTGAAGGACATAAACTAATAAAAAAATATATATTCCTCGAAATATTTTTATACTACTATCATGATTACACTACAAACAAGAGTTTGGATTTTTTTTTTTTTAATGATGGTTCCATCTATCCTGGTTAAGATGTTTAATCCATACCTTGTTCTCTTCTTGTTCAATGTTCAACGGTTCCTTGGTTATAGTATTATTATACCGCATATTTTGGTTATTACTTTAACGTCATTTTAAGATACATAATCAGCTTTAAATTCATGCAGAGCTAAGACGGAATACGTTAATATAAAAAAGTGTTAAAAACATATAAAATATTTTTTTCTCGGTATTGGCAAAAACTCTTGAATACTCGTTTAATATTTCTCGACCAACTATCATCAAACAATGTTTTATTGAAATGTGTGATTTCTCTCCCTTTTTAGTCAATAGGAATCCAGATGTAAATGACATAAGTTTCTCTTGTCCCTTCTAACACGCACCCATGCCAAACTTGGAAATGTCAGAGTGGGCTAGTTTTTTTGAATCAAAGAAGTAAAAACTGACCACTCAAAATAATTTTAATTTTCATCCCACTTATTCTTCATTCTCGAGCCAACACCAAGGGGCTAATACATTTGTTAAAAAATCTCAGATATATTCGTAATAAACCTGGATACATAATTACTAATTCCCAAAGATTTCATAACCTCTTCTTCGCTTCAATGTGAACGCATTTTTTCGATCGTCTCTATGTATTAGCTATACATTACTGCACCTTGACTATACATTACTGTACATTGACTATACCGTGTTTGTAAATTAAAAATAAATAAATATTTACAGCGATTATTTGTGTTCATGATAGGAATCTATTATGAGGTAACCTAACTTCTTTGATTCAAAATACGTCTGTTACATGTTGTATGAATTACATATTCATAATTTTTGTAAGAGTGTTGTTGTAATAGTGCACGTTTTACCCAAAACATCAATTTCATTTGTTTAACTTACCACGTCATTTGCATTTTTCCATTTTAAGTGACAGTAATTTTTATATCTTCATTTTTAACTGGTTTATTTTCCACTTGGATTTTAAAGTAAGTTTTTTCACCAGCTATTTCATCTACTTAGATATTGGAAGCAAATTCGTCCTTTGTTT
>NW_027113381.1:644388-649136 GCF_000696795.3 Halyomorpha halys
GAATTGAGCTATGGGGCTCCTCCAAACCATCAAATTCCTCCCCAATCCTTACAATCCTTGATGCTCCCTAATACGACACAAATAAACTCATCCATAAAGACCTCAATATCCCATTCGTTGCAGATCAGGTCCGAAATAGATATAGTTATAGATATACCTCTTTTCATTCCAAAATCCTTACCCAGCCAAACTCATTAGTTCTTGATCTTTCATCCTTAACAATCCCTGATACTCCTCCAAGGCGTCTGAAAAGAAGATGGTTATGGGATCTTCCAATTTAAAGCAATGATTGGATAGTTCGTTCCCAAGATCATCATGTGTTCCGAAACATTTATCACATTTACAATTATATTATTTTATACAGTTGTAAATTTCTATAAATAAATAAATAATAATAATTAATTTACAACACGATTTAGGCATTGACAAAGCTTAATAACATTTAAAATTTGCTATATAACATTACTTTTCGTACAACATTTGAATGACTCTTCATTTTTCTATTATCCTCATACATTGTTTTAATCGAAAAACAATTACTTTTCCAAATTGTTCAATGTAGTCATTGTCAATATAATTATGCAATAATAATATGAAGCCCTTGTAAATATGATTTACCTCCCGACAATTAATTTTTATTTGTATAAATATTTATATATTTACTCTCATCAGGCGATATAAATATGTTTTTTTTTCAATGAGAAATTCTTTCTAGTCTGACATTTTTCACACCCATTAACATGGTGTTAATTTTACACAATTAAATATACTAATTAATGTTTTCTTCCAATAATTTATTTTTTATTAATCAAAACCAGAAACAAACGATACAGTCTTGGACTTATTTTATTATATTAGACCCTAACACAAACTTTACAAAAATCAAATCTTCCCTCTGTACTCTATGCAAACATGTTCTTAACACAGATCTGATACATATACTCGTATTTATACATAACAAAAAAAGTGCAAAGATTGTTTTTATATTTATTTATTGTTGAATTTTTAATGTTTATAGATCAGATTTTATATTTAAATACCCATTCCTTTTTTTTTTAAATTTATTTGAATTATTTTTCCATTTATTTTTAGGATATTTGTTAGTTATTCTTTATTACGTTAGAGAAGAACAATACTTCTAATGTGTGTTATAATAATTAATGTTAAAAGATTTATGATACATTTTATTATACTTACCTTTAATTTTATACTTATCATCCTTTAATTTTCTACTAATTATAATTTTTATATTAAGCTTATATTTTTTTTTACTTTTTTTTTTAGGAATATCCGTAAATTATTTCTTAGTAAAATAATTGTATTCGTATTTAATAGAAAATATTATCATGATAAAGCGCACAGTGGTTCAGATTAAGAGTTAATGTTCGAAACCTTTTTCAAATTATAAAGCCCTTGAAATGCACAATCTTATTATTTAATTATTATTATCTCGCAATAAAGTCGCATATTTGTGTACTCTGTTAGTAACAATTTGAAATATATGTACATCCATTTTTATTTATCCTTATATGCTATTGTTCTAACTTAGCACTTTGTATTAATGTGATTTCTTAATCGGGTCGCGTGTAGATAAAAGACCAAAAGGACCAAATCCTTTTATGCCAAATGACTTACTATCTCAAGTAATCAAACCAATCTCATGCGATTTTTCGCTTTCAAGTATTGATTTTTTTTTTTCAGATATCATAAATATTAAATGAAAGCACGTTATCAAATTAATTAACAATTTTATAAAGTGGAGAAGATGGGGGGGATTGCAGTGAGCAAATAAACAAAAAATTTGACCTGCATTTCAGGTCTTCATTAGGGATATAAAACAAAAATAGATAACAACCATTATTCAGAGAAACATAAAAATAAATAATAAACTAACAAATTTGGAAATATACATAACAATGATTGAAAAAAAAGAAGTTAATTATTAATCATGGAATTAGACAGTAGCAGATTGATAAAAATTTGGTCGAAATTGTCAAGCAGTAACAGTTGGCGAAAACGTCGGCACAATAAATAACTTTTTTATTTATTTGTGTTTTTATGCTGACCGCCCCTCCCCCTTCCATCTCCACTTATTAATCTACGGTCAACTATCTACACTGTAGATTGTGACATAACGTGTAGTTCACAATTTTATTAGGAATATATAAAATATTCCCTCAAAAAGAACACTATGGACCTAATAACTAGAATGGCAACATAATCAATTTTTTTTAAATCTCCCAAAAAATTTTTCATTTTTTAAGGTTGATTTATTATCAATATTTTCCACCTACGGTTCAATAATTTTTTTTTATTACTTCTTGATATTAACTGCTATTTTTGTGTTTTTAACAATTATATCTTCTACTAGATATAAATTAATTTTCTAGAAACGGTAGTTGATAAAAAAAATAACAACAGAAGATTATGATATAAGGAAAATAATGAACATTGATGAATAGGTAAATAAAAAAAAAAAAAGAGAAGAAAAATATTCTGGTAAGTATACCTTTGTTTGAAGCAACAAATGAGCTCAAAGAGAGTGGTTTGTAAATAAAACATTTTTCACAAGACAAATCAAGAATAAAAGAAGATTTTCTTTCTAGTTAAAGAATTTTATTTCTAGTTAAAGAATTTTTTTTCTTTGCTCTTTCATTCTAAGTAGTAAGAATAACTAAGCCCGTACCTTCAAGGAAGAATAAGTTTCAAGTTCTTATTCTCTCAAGTTCTTTGCTCTCAACTGGAAACAATTGACGTATGCTAGCTGCTGAGGCTTCAAAGACCTAATAATATCGCGAAGTTGCTTTTACCAGGGGAAAGATTTTTTTGCCGTACAATTTTTAATTAAACCATACAAAATCAGTTCCATTGCTTATTCTAAATGATGATCTTATTTCTTGAATGTAGAATAAACAAAACATTATACGAGTTTACTATAAATGAACATTGAAGTATTACCGAATACTTTCTTTTAAGAAGGTCCAATGCTTATAGTTTTTTTTTTATTAATTAAAAGTTTGATTTTATATAAAGACCAATAACTAATTATTAATTATTTCTTTAAGAATTTCTTCCCCAAAATGTTATATTAATTCTAAGAAGAGACGGATAGGAATGGAATTGATTGAGATTGGAACAATACCTAGGATGTGACAGTAACATTTCCGCCAAAATGCTACTAAGTGCTACTTTATAAACTCGATTTTTTACATTTTTTCGATTTTTTTCTAAAACGGCTCTAACGATTTTGATCAAACTCGGTGAATCAATGAGCAATTGGTCCTTACTGTCAGATAGGTTTTCTTCTCATTGAATTAAAGTAACAGGACTTAAATGCAGAATTTTCCAAAAAATCTTCGTGTAAAGTACCTTTAATTTTGTTTATTTGAAAATAATAGGAAATTTATAAATACAAAAATTGGAGAAGTTTGTCAGGGAGTGCGGTCAGCAAAGAACAACATAAATAAACAAAACCATATTTATTTATTTTATGCCTACGTTTCGACCTGAGTTTCAGGTCTTCATCAGGGGTTATGGCGAAGAAGGTAGGCCTGCAACTGGCACAACAAAATACAATATATTAAAGAAATAATAGAAGAAAAAAGGAAAAATATATAAATACGATTCTAACAGGAAATGCCGGGACCGCACGATCCTTCCCGATCACAATTTAAATTTTTTATTCCCATCTCAAGAATCCCTAAAATACGATATTTTAAAGCAACAGAAAAATACAATTTTTTTGTTCATAATTTATGTTTTTAGATTTGTTTTTTTCGAAAATATCGATAACTTCAACACCTCACTAAGCTATGTTAAACAAGTCAAAGTTGTGTGTAGGTTAGTAAGTGATGCCTGCACCACACCAGGCATTTGTTCATATAGCAAAATATTTTCTTTTTTTTTTTTACTGCAGATTTTCGGACATTTATCTGCACTCTCCTCATCAGTATTTACCTAAATATTCAGTTCATTGATTTAATTTTTTCCCCATTAATAATTTTATTGTAATTTAACCTCCTGAAGTATGTTGGTTTTTAGTAAATCTACCGACAAACATTCAATCTGGGACTTTGTAATTGTATTCCTAATAGGCGAGTTTGGTTGTGGCAATATTGAAGAAACATGTCACCACATGTCTGTCCATGTCACCAATATCAGATATATAACTTCATGTTGGTAGCCCAGAAAGAAAAACAATCAATACATTTTTACCAAAAATATATTTATTAACATGGATAACAATATGGATTTTATGTCCTAGGAAGTCATTTATTTACTTATAAGCATTTTAAGGTACAATTTTAAGGTACAAACTACTTAAAAAGAATTTTTATATACTGACCTTACTATATCTTATCCTTAAGGGCCCTGGAAACAATATTATGGATAAGCGCAGTTATATGTATTTTCCGTCGGCAAAAACACCTGAACGGATAGATCTCTAGCGAGCACGTTGTAGCTTTGTTTAAATATTATAAAATTTAATCTAAATAGTGAGGGTACGAGCATCTGTCGACGCTGGCTGGAGGAGAGGGGAACCAGCTGACGCTTATATATATCCCTTCTTTTCATTTGGTGCAGCAGATTAGGAAGGTAGTGGGAGGGTTCCTAAGGCCGACTAATATTGTGTGCTCTTTCAAGGAATCAGAACAATCTGGGACTTTGTAATTGTATTCCTAATAGGCGAGTTTGGTTGTGGCAATATTGAAGAAACATGTCACCACATGTCTGTCCATGTCACCAAT
>NW_027113381.1:650016-652355 GCF_000696795.3 Halyomorpha halys
CGTAATAAGGAGCATCAAGGATTTTACGTAGGATTTTGGATTGTAACGATTGGATGCGGGAAGAATTTGATGGTTTGGTGGAACCCCAGAGCTCAATTCCATACGTCCAAATTGGTCTGATTATTGTAGGATGAGTAGGCTAGGTTATGATTTACTTTAAAGGAGTACACCTTTAAACCATAAATTTAATTTTCAAAAATCCCCTTATAATAGGCATGACAAAAAAAAAAAATTACAATAACGGTTTTACGTTATATACAAACTAGAATAATGATACAAATTATGCGTTATGATCTATAATATGAAAAAATACATGAATAAGTAAATTACAATATATGAGGAATAAAGAATGTTAATAAAACAAAAAAATACAAAACGAACACAAAGAATCTGATGATAGTTTATATATAATAAAATTAAAATAACTAGAGATTAAATAACTTCAAATATCAAATACAAATATCAGAAAATTGAAAAAAAATATAGAATAACCTTTTCGAATAATTAATAAATAAATGCAACTAATCATAAGAAAGGACTTTGTGGCTTAGCAAGCTAGTCCGAGATTGAGCCCGGTGGAATAAAAATATCAGTAATATCCCTCCAACTTTTGATTAATTAAATGAAAACGATGCATAGCAACTAGAAAAAATTAATGAATCTGCCTAGTATATTTAGGGGGAATATAAAATAGTGGATGTTTAAAAAAATTAATTTTTCATTCGGAGCTCCATATCTTTGGAACTACCAACAACACGAAAAAACCTAATAGTACATCATTTAAAGTTGATTAAATTTCCTAAAATATGAGCAATAGTAAAGCTGTTTGCCTTCAATAGTTACCGAGATAAAGTTTTTTGAAAAGCAACATTTCATAAAACTGAAAAATCAGTAGTTAGTGAATTTATTGTAGGATTCCTATGTCTTACGTTATCTAAGTCATGCAGATGTCTATTAGCACTCAAATTAAAGCTAGTTGGATGTGCTATAAAGTAACTTATGACGTTTATCTTAGTAGGTGTAGTAGTTTTCATGATGTTTGCCAAAATTATATTAAGAAGATGATTTCTAGTCTTTCGAAAAAAAATTTATTTATAAAATCTATTTCTCAGGAACAGGAGTGTACTCGAAATTTATATGTAACGTTTATTTTCGTAAGGGTAGTAGTTTCTATAATATTTGTATATAAATTTGAATTTTGCATATGAAATTTTGTTCGAACAACTAAAAATCAATTTATTTTAGCGAATATTATGAAAATTACTACTCCTACGAAAATAAACGTCATAAACTACTGTATACCACATTAAACTAACTTTAATTTGAGTGCTAATAGACATCTGTAAACCATAAACTACTTTATAGTACATGTAACTAGCTTTAATTTGAGTGCTAATAGACATCTGTACTTCCTGTTTTTTTTTTAACGTTTTGAAACAGTCGCCATATTTTATTCCACCTAACTATACTCGGCAGACTCATCAATTTTGACATGCAATTGTACATACCTTTCATTAAAGTAATCGAATATTTGATCGGGTGAAAGAACTGATTTTTTCCTGCTCTTAGCCTCTTGTACTAAGATTGGTTAGTTCGGAACGTTATAGGTTCGAATAACACCTGGCTCAGTCAATATTTGTTTAGTGAAGGGCCCGGGAAATGAATCTTGATATACCCACTCTGAAGCTGTATAGGTCTTTACGGAAAGACTTGTGCAAAAAAAAGAAAAGGTAAATGATTGTAAACAATTATAAACTATAAGGAAAAAATTAAAGATAATAATTTAATAACTTTAGCGAAGACTCATTGAAACAGAATGGTGAAAATATTGAAATATTAAATACCACTACGACTCATGAAGGGTCAGGGGTGCAGTACTTTGTAAGGAAGTACTCTTACTAGACCAACGGTAGTGCAAGGAGGTTAATTGATCAGAATCACGCTCGACCGCCAGATGTTTATCCAATTGAGAGTACACACTTTATGAGGCTGTGTGGAGCGGAGGGCTCCCGAAACCACAGGGCTGACTCAACGACTACAGGTAACAGATAATAATTAACATATAATAAAAATGCATTCTTTAAATAATTTACATTGTGAAAAACATCCTATTTGAGAGGTTAAAACTTTACAATGTAATAATTTGGCATTTAATAAAAAATCTTTTATTATATAATATATAATTTTATAATAACTAATTTGAATAAATTTAATTGAAATTTGTGATTGTATCAATGATTTATCATTAGTTCTGAAGATGGGGACCAATCCCCGATTCGTCAAATGGAATGACAATGTCTTATTTTATTTTTTTTAATGAAGATAATATAAGTGGGAGG
>NW_027113381.1:652700-654930 GCF_000696795.3 Halyomorpha halys
GTGCAATATGTGGTCTTTTTTTTTTCTCTACATCTAAGTTAGAAACCTTAGAATAATTTTTGATCAACACCTCTTATGGAGCAAAATGAATATAAAATTCAAACTTTTATAGTTGTCGTCACGTTTACTAATCGTTATTAAAGTCAAAAAATTATATGTCCTCTACAGATATACTTTGAATTATATAAGAAACCTTCAAATTTTCTACTGTTTTATACTAAGTAAGTCATTTTTATAAAAAAGCAAAAACAGATAGTTTATGTTTTCTCAATCTGCCCACGACTGGTAGAAATGGATTCCCACACTCAGTTTATTTAAACGAGTCGAGGACAAGCTAAGTTGCAATATAAAGACCTCATCATCGAACAAAAGCTGATGCGATTGGAACAGGGACGTTTCAGCGCAATGCAGAACGACTGCAGCAGGGAGCACTTAAGTTGCAACTCACCGTGGCCCCGCTGCAAATCGATAGCAAAGAGGACACCCCATAGTCCTCCTAATTGAACGAAACCAAAAAAACAAACTCACTAATAATTATTTTATGATTGAATTTTACTCCTGGTGATTATTACGCATTTTATATTACATATTCCTATATGGATATATTTTTTCACAGCCGCTTAATGCAAGGCCCTGTGCAAAATAGTGCACATGTGTAAAGGACATTGTATCTATTATTTACAGTAATTGATTCGGTAAAACTAATTTAATTAATAGTAGAAACATGTATAATACAAATTTTTTTGGAGAAATAATTTTTTTTAACACGTTTTAAATAAATTATACGAAGAGTAGTTGTTATTTTTATTTTTACGTTTTTTTAATTTATAAATGAACAATCTTATAATTTTAACAAATCAAATCATCACTTTACATTACTGGGGATGTAAAAGCAAACAATTTTATTTTAAAAATTCACACTGTCCAATTTTCAAAAACAAATGTAAAAAATAAATAAATAAATAAACGAAAATAATCATATTGCTAAATTATTTTTTCTAATAGTTTCTGTAATCCGACGCTCCCCTCCAGCAATTTGTTCGAATTAACGAGATTACACAGGACTTTAATAGCATGTTTTTCGCAGTAACTTTATAAACCTAAGTAAGTTTATTTTTTTTTTAAACATAATGAATACAAGATATTTCGTTACTTGGTTGGAATAGTGGTGTATCGCACAAAAAAAAAGTTTAATTTTTTTTTAAAGGGGCGTATTCCATAGATACCATTACCGTAGGTAGGCTTTCTCCACTGGTGTCCTCCTACAAGCTATCATATATTATGATAGTACAAGAGCCGAAGCGGAGAAAATCTTTCAAAATTATAGTAATCTATTCCATAGATTACCTATCCACAGAAAAAAAGAAAAAAAATGCTATTATAATATTTTGAAAATGCTGCAACTTTTTATTCCCTACAACTATAAACTCATGTTCTATAAAACTTTTAGTGACAAAAAAGCTTCATAGAAGATGAACCCGGTGCAAAAAGAGTCAGTTGTTTCACCATTTTTTTTTAATAATATAATGAAAACTATTTATAATTACTATTCAAAAATAATGAATCTGCCAAGTATAGTAATGTAGGGCAATAAAAAATGAAGTCTGTTTCAAAATATTTAAAAAAAAAATTCTTTCTTTGAAATCATCTACAATACTAGAAAATCTAAAAGAACATAATTTATTAATAAAAGTAAATTTTTAAAAATATGATTCCTAGTAGAGTTGTCAACACTCAATAGTTAAGTGAGTACAGAGATACAGTGTTTTAAAAAACAAAATTCCATGAAATTGATCCTGAAAAATCAGTAGTTAGATAATTTATTGAAGAAAATCTTTATCTCAGGAACCATGTATGACGTATATATGTCAATTAGTACTCAAATTAAAGGTAGTTTAATGAACTATAAAGTAGTTCATGACGTTTATTTACGCAGGAGTAGTTTTCATGTTTTCCAAAATAAATTCACAGAATGATGATTACAAAATTTTTGATATACAAAAAACTATATCTCAGGAATTATTGGAAGTACAGATATTTCTCAGTAATCTAATTAAGGATATTTTAATGTAGTGTAAAGTAGTTTAAAAAAATTTTTAGGATATTTGTTTAAGCACATAAATTTTGTATATGAAATTTTGTTTGAACAACTAGTCTGCAAGACGACACCAGTTGAGAAGGAAACCCCAGCCTACGGTAACATCTTTGGAATACGTCCCATTAAAAAGAA
>NW_027113381.1:654980-655802 GCF_000696795.3 Halyomorpha halys
GACGCTCCCCTCCAGCAATTTGTTCGAATTAACGAGATTACACAGGACTTTAATAGCATGTTTTTCGCAGTAACTTTATAAACCTAAGTAAGTTTTTTTTTTTTTTAAACATAATGAATACAACATGTTTCGTTACTTGGTTTGAATAGTGGTGTATCGCACAAAACAAGAAGTTTTAATTTTATTTTTAATGGGGCGTATTCCATAGATATTACCGTAGGTAGACTTTCTCCACTGGTGTCCTCCTACAAGCTATCATAATAGTACAAGAGCCGAAGCGGAGAAAATCTTTCAAAATTATAGTAACCTATGTAGGGCAATAAAAAATGGAATCTGATCCTGAAAAATCAGTAGTTAGATAATTTATTGAAGGAAATCTTTATCTTAGGAACCATGAGACGTATATATGTCAATTAGTACTCAAATTAAAGGTAGTTTAATGGACTATAAAGTAGTTCATGACGTTTATTTACGCAGGAGTAGTTTTCATGTTTTCCAAAATAAATTCACAGAATGATGATTTCTAGTTGTTCATACAAAATATTTGATATACAAAAAACTATAACTCAGGAACTATTGGAAGTACAGATATTTCTCAGTAATCAAATTAAGGATAGTTTAATGTAGTGTAAAGTAGTTTAAAAAATTTATCTTGGTAGTTTATAAGATATTTGTATAAGCACATAAATTTTGTATATGAAATTTTGTTGGAACAACTAGTCTGTAGGACGACACCAGTTGAGAAGGAAACCCCAGCCTAGGGTAACATCTTTGGAATACGTCCCATTAAAAAGAATTAAACTAAGTTTTTTTTTATGACAT
>NW_027113381.1:658397-664910 GCF_000696795.3 Halyomorpha halys
TTTTTATTATATTTTATCTATATCTTCACCAGCTAAATATATAAATAAATAAAAAATACTCATTGTATAATTTATTTAAAAGGTGATTAAAAAAAATATCTCACCAACAAAATTTGTATTTTATATGTTTTTACTATTAACTAAAATTAGTATAATAGAATCAAATAATTTATACAATTGATGCAATGTCCTTTACACATTTCCACTTATTTACCACACCACAAAATGGTTATTGGTGGCTGAGTTTTCTCAAAAAGATTACTTTTTTTTTTTACGCCACTTCGGATTACTGAGATTACATCGTAGTTAAATAGTTTACGGAAAAAAATTGAAATAAGTTATCGTTTTCATATTTTGTAAAAACCTAAACTGCATCGTATCGTTCGATTTGTCAGAATATAATGTAAATGTGAGGATCAAAAGAAAAAGTTTCCGAGAATCACTCGATTTTTCATTGCTTTTCTATTTAGAGCAAGCCATTAGCAATTAATAGGGGAACATGGAGGAGTAGTTGTTCAATGAATGATGAGCCATTTTCTATCTTTAGGTTTGGATACTCTCCTTCGAATTCATAACTGGAATTGAGTATTCGATAATGACTATAATAGGAAGGAAGGATTATTAATGAGGTGAGATTGAAAGATAGTATGCTAGCCAATAAAATGATTATAAATGAAAAATATATCACAAATTAGTTTATTATTTTTATATTTCCTACCTCTTTGGACCACAATAATATTCGGTGATAGAAAATTCAATTTTGAAGGAAACTTCAAATTAGTAAATTAATATTTCTTTAATGAAAAGAGAGAAAAAAATATTGGCAAGAATGAATGCTGCCCAAATACAGTGGTTTCTATAACACGAAGCATACTAATTTGACCTAAAAGACTATATTAAAAAGAAAAAGAAATATATAAACGAAATACACTGGTACAATATGTACAACACTTTTTTTTCAATAAATTATATTAAAAACAAATAAAGAAAAGAAAATTGAGAATGAAATGAATAAATTAGTCAAGAAAAGTAACATATCGAGGAAACTACACAAGTTTTATTTTAAGGTAATGGACTCATTCAAAATTGTTACTTTCTGTAAGTACTCATACAAGTAAATTAAAAAAATAATAAGAAAACGTAAATAAATGAAAAAGTAGAAACTAATTAAAATAAAATAACAATACGTAACAATGTTGACAACAAATAAAAAGGTTAAAAACTAATAAATATGTTAAAAATTAATTCAAAAGATGTTTAAAACATATAAATAAGATTAAAATAATTTAAAATAAAAAGATTAGTAAAATATAAATACAAAATAAATAAGAGAAATATAAATTAATTAATAAGTACTCAACTAATTTCCATGCAGCTGATAATGTACAATGCCCAACGAGTCCAGTTAAAAACGCGTGTAAAAATTTGAAAACCAAAATGTAAAAATTTAGATAATTATGAATTAAAAGGAAAAATGTTTGATATTCAACATTTTTTTTAAAAACAAAGGTAATTTTGTTTATTATTAAAGAGCAAAAATAAGGATTCGTATAGATTAAGATTGGCCACTTTAAAAAATTATGCATCATAGTTTATTTGTAAATATAATTACCTTTAATTGAGAGTGATAAATTAGGTGAGTATTCCTTACCTGAAAAGAAAAAAACAAACGATTATAGAATATACGCACATAATTTTTAATGTAACTATAAAAAAATACCTAACATTCACAACAAATAAAAAAAAATACTTAAATCCTTTTTATTTTTTTTCAATATCTTACGTAAAAGGAACCATATTGACAGATCAAAAGAAATTCATTTCGTCCAAGTGACATTAAAGAAAAGACACTGACAGCAAGTGAAGTCCTTGAGAATTTTTCCGCAGAAATACAGATACATATTTTTTAATAAAATATAAGTTACAATTTAAAAATTATTATAGCCAAATTTTTCTGGAGCAAAATTAAATAGGAAAGTAAACGTCTTTACTTCCCAGCCATTTCGCTCTTTTTTGCTACCGCTATTGTGTCACACTCAATGGAAAATCATTAACAAATAGACATTGCCAATAAAAATACAATAAATCAGCAAATACAATTTCAAATTACTTTTTATTTTTTTTAAAATCTGTATAAAAAAATTACAGGTCATTAATTTACTCTAATATTCTTGGTCCTAATACTGACATGATCAGTCACTTGGGAGATCAGTGTTGTTTATAGATTGTAATCAAGTATCCTATAATTAATTTAATTACTTACCTATTAATTTTATAATTCATTTTAATGTCATAAAAGGTTTATGACATAAACCCTATTCAATACATGAAGGTTTAGGAGTAGAGTTCTTTTGTTAGGAAATACTGCTCCTTGAACAACGGTTGCACTCCCAATTCCCAATTATTATTTATAAACGATTAATTTTATTTCATTTATTTCTTTCGAAACTTCTGTGATATATTTGATCAGGTTAATTTATATGATGGATATTATGAATGTTTTACGTTATCAATTTTGGAACATTAATGGTTTGTAACGTCAAATGTTAATTTTTTTTCGATCGTTTAACGGAGGCATCCCAATCATTAAATTTACATATCTACTAAATATCCGAGA
The DNA here is from genome assembly GCF_000696795.3 of Halyomorpha halys. Lineage (NCBI taxonomy): Eukaryota > Metazoa > Arthropoda > Insecta > Hemiptera > Pentatomidae > Halyomorpha > Halyomorpha halys. The sequence continues at coordinate 661,015 of NW_027113381.1, forward strand.
CAATTTTATTAAATTTTTAAAATATAAAATTGTCTCGGATATTTAACAAGCAAACTGTTAAGGATTAAGGACATTTTTTTTTTTCTGAAACAATTTGAAAAACTACTTGTTAAAAAAATATTTCTGGTCCCAGGTATTTAATGTGAAACATCCCTGAAACATGCCAATCATAATACCGTGAAACAAAGAGCCTCGGGAAATATCTGAAGATTGTATCTGCAGAGTTATGGATCGTCAAAAAAATCAGTCTTCTAAACCCATTTATCATTTTTTTTTATTATATTTTATCTATATCTTCACCAGCTAGCGCCTATTGTCACCTACAGATGGCACAACATCGTGGCTGCATACAAAAAATCATATTTTTGTGTAATTCAGACTTAACATAGCTCGAAACAAAAACGAGGATAAAACATATTTGTTTGAGGCATTATTGGTATCGAAGAGATATAATATTTTTTTTATTAATTTACCTTCTTAATGATTATGTTTCTGGTACTTTTACATTACTCTCTTTTTCTTTCGTACTATTCTTCCGACCTTTTTCTAATATACTCATTTATATATTTCCTTTTATTCAAGGGCGTTCCAAGGGTCAAGACTAGGAGGGTGGGTAAACCATAGTCGGTCAGGTTGTGAAATTTCAGCAAGGAAAGGCGAATGAAACCTAAATTTTAAGAAAATTATATTGATTATAGCAGTGCTTTATTAGTTATTAAAATTATTTGCTTGAAAATTAAAATTAACTGGTATTAAATTAATAATTTTTCATTACCCCCCTTTTCCCTCGCTATTACTTATTTTCATATTTTTCCTTATTAATTCTAATTTTCGTTCCTTATATCTTAATTTTTAATTTTCTGATTTGATTTTTAAATCTCTAATCTTTTTTAGCCTTGAGGATGTCCAACATGTTTTCGCCCAAAACGTCGGCTTATAATAAAAATTTAATGGATTGTTTTTTTATAGCTACTTCAATTTATTTTCTGATAATCTATAGTCAAAATATATTATACCATCAACTATTCATTCGTTCCTATTGTATATACAACATTGCAATTCAGGATGAAAAAAATAGAGGAAGATGTTTCGCACCTAGATGATCCTATCTTTGACATTTAGCCTTTAGATGCTTAAGCACTGGTTCTCAGTTAATTGGATTGAGTTCTTTTAGGAGTCTTTTGACACTGGTTGAAGATAGCAGTTTCTTCGTCACCTAATTTAAATTTTGTCTTTTTTAGACGGAGTCGACCTCCTTTACCTTTGAAGTATAATTAGCTTGCCTTGCTGTTCAGAAATTTCATGGGGTCTTCCTGTCCATGCTTGAGATCTTGAATCTTTTCATAATTTCGAGCACTCAGGTCTTGTGTAGAAGCTGTGAGATTAACTTAGTATAAACTAGGTCAAAATCATTGAGTGCGTAACCTGTTCCACTGTAAACGTTTTTACGAAAAATAAATGTGCGGGTGTATGAATATTTTACAGCTAAACATAAACACCACGACTACCACATTCAAACACTAGTGCACTGGGTAATTGTGATTGCAAGAAATATTGACAGACTGCAAGATATATTAAACATATTTGGAGTTTACTTATTTAATGGCTATTTTAGTACAGAATTTTGTACAGAATATTCCTATCTCGTTACTTTCTTCTCTATTTATTATTTTATTTTCAAAAATTATCCTTCTTAATAGTCCCTCCTCTTGAATCATTCTTTATTTTTAATGTATTCGTGTTTATCATTATCTTTATTTATGTACTAATTATATCTCACCCCTTTCAATATTATCCATTGGTCAGCTTAGTACGCTCAGAACCCAACACAGTTAAGCAGCCGCTAGCAATATTTTTGAGTTCCTCCTTGTAGCTGGAGACCAGTCGTAGTATAACCAATAAAAAAAAATTGTCAATACATTAATAGTAAAAAATAGTGAATTCTCTATTTTTATTAATTTTTTATAAATTTTAATATTTGGCTAGGTGGATCTTCTAGGGCACAAGAACCCACAGGGGTGACTCACGGTTACATTGAAAACAGAAAATGATTATCTGCCACAGTTAGAATTGAACCCAGGTCCTTATAGTTAGTCGCATAGTACCTTACCATTGAACTACCCATTCCCACAACTTATGATTATTTCTTTAATTACTTTTCGAGACATATTTATTTTTTGTATACGATTTTAATTTCAATAATGATTTCATAAGAAACTTTTTTGTACAATTTATAAAGTTATATAATTTTTACTTCCAGTTTATATTTTTCTGCTCTGAATAAATTCATGGGATATGGAAAAAACGTTGGAATTCTATAATCCTTTTTTTCACTGTTTTGGGTAAATTTACACAGACACCTATTCTCCTTGATAAAAATCAATCACTAGGAAAAATCCAGTAACTTATTCACAATGATAAAGATAATTTTAAGAGCTTCCTCCAAACATTTTATAACTGAAATTGCATCAAAGTTTTTTTTTTTTAGATTTTAACTCAATTACTATTTTGATTTTCGAGTTATTTATTTTTAAGTTTGACGCATTAATATTTAAAAGATTTTTTTATCCTATTTTCATTGTTATATATTAGCAGTAAAATTAGGCTAGAAAGAAGTTTTTTACGCTGAATAAATCGTTTGGTTAAATTTTTCAGTTATAAACTTTTTAGGGAGAGCCCATCATTTGCCAACTTAATATCGTAATTTATTTATATACTTATTATAACAACAATATAATTATAATATAAGATAAATTATTCTAAAAAATATAAAGCTAATAAAGTATTGTTTTCTTCATGGTTTGTTGAAGGAAATATTACATATTTCAATTTATTATTTTAAAATGTATTCAGGAATGACATTAAAGTATTGACTAGTAATGTGCGAGTGTCTTAAAAAGGAAAGGTAGGAATGAAATCCAGCCTTCAGAATTACTTAATGGAGAAGACTTGTTCTGTGCCACTCTTCACTGATGGCAAGCAATCAAGAGCTCAACTGCCTCTTTTCCGACCTTAGTGTCTTTAATTGAATTAAAACATGTCTTCGTTCATCAATGCAATACAACTCTGAGGGGAAGGTTGGAATCGATCCTTAGGTCAACACCTACTTTAGTTCCTAAGTAACACACAAGCTTTGTCCATCTCTGAAGAGCCGGGGAAAAATAAAGGCACTTATTTCACCCCAATTTTTTTATTACTTTCGTTAAAATTATTTATAATTACTAATCTAAATTGATGAATCTGCAAAGTATAGGTAGGGGGAGTAAAAAATGGCAGCAGTTTCAAAACGTTAAAAAAAAAATTAATTTTTCATTCCGAGTTCTATATCTTTAAAATTATTAACAAACCTAGAAAACCTAAGAGAACATAATTTAAAAAGAGTAAATTTTCTAAAATTGTAACTCTAATAGAAGAGCCTATTTATGTTAAATATTTTTTGAGATATAGCTTGTAAATGCAACATTTCATAAAAAATGTACTGAAAAATCAATAGTTATGAAATTATGTTTAGAAATCTATAAATCAAAAACTATTCGATTTATAGATGCCTTTAAGCCCTCAAATTAAAGCTAGTTTAGTGTACTATACATTAATTTATGATGTTTATCTTCGTAGGAGTTGTAGTTTTCATGATATTCAACAAAGTAAATTCACAAATGTTGATTTATAGTTGTTCGGAGAAAATTTTTGAAATTTGAAAAATATATCTCAGGGACCACAAAACGTATTTCTGCCAGCACTCAAATGAAAGCTCGTTTAATGTACGATAAAAGTAATTTGTAACGTTAACCTTCGTAGAAGTTGTATTTTTTATGATATTTGACCACATTTTTCAAAAGTGGGGAGACAAACTCGGTTTGGAGTTCCCCAGGCTTTGTATTTAGATATTATATATA
>NW_027113381.1:664980-683007 GCF_000696795.3 Halyomorpha halys
TATATAAAAATAAATGGAATTTAAGATATTATTTCACTTTAAGTGTGATTTTAAATCATTTTTATTTTTCAATTAATTAATTTATATCTAAGTAAATAAGGCATGGATTCGCTCTCTAATCTCTATAACCATTGTATAAAAATATATGGAAGTATATATACTGTATAGATTAACAATTATATAACAATGATTATTACTAATTATCTATTAAATATAATAGTTAATAATTTGTTATTTACCAGTCAGACTGATTATTTAATGTTCGGAAAAAAAATAATTGGTGGATTATAAAAATAAAATTTTTCATTGAAATTTCGAAGTGAAATATTTACAAAACTGTCTCAAGTGGAGTTGATTTATAACTAACAGGAATAAAAAAATCGGAACTTATGTTGAATATGAATGTTGTATCATACTGATGTACGCGAATCGTGATGGCGAAATTATGCAGTTTTCCCCCACTAAAAATTCTCAATAAAAGGAACTTCACAAAGGAATATTAATTTTTAAAATTTTGATAGCTGGTATTTATTTATGGCTTGTATTACCATTTGAACAGAAACGAACAAAATAAATTCTACCACGTTCGATGGCTAGCTGACCTGAGCATTTGGCGTATACCAGATTTCCATTTAAATATTTTGCTAATTTTTAGTTTGGCTATGAATACATATGCTTGTATAAATGATTTAACCTAAAAGTCTCCGTCTATAGGACGCCTCCCAAGATGAGAACAAATTTAGAACATGTCGGGAATTTTCCAAGGAAATTTGTGTTCTTAACTAAAATGGTTAAAAAGGATACAAATGATTCAAGACTGTTAATCGGTAATTTCTGTAGGCTCTATTTATTTAGTTCGTTTATAAATTTAATAACGTTTACCTGAGTTCTAGAGATGGTTTATTGTCAACATTTATTACTTAAGATGAAGAAATCATATAGGTATAGGCAGGTCCAGTTTAGCATCGCACCGTTTAAAGTCGTTTAGAGGTTGCGACGTTAGTAAAAAATATGTAAGCAATGAGACCAAATTGTAGTCATTTATGCAGGCATTCAACAATATTTTTTGAATAGTGTCTTATATCACTTATTTTATAATAACGATCCCTACGCAATAAAATTTAATGTTTTACCGCGCAAAAAAAAGTAAACATATTGTTTTGGTATGACGTCATTTCCAACTAAACAAAAGTTAGGCTTATCTGCTCAGTGCCGGTGTTATTTTAATTTATTTATTATTAATCTTTTTTTTTTTTTAGTTTTCTTTATTTTTTAGGCAATATCTATTATGAGTTATATTCCTTATCGTTTTTGTGTATTACCTAATTGCAAAAATATTACTAAAAAGACTTCACAAAACTTGTTTAGCCAAGTGCCAAATAATGCCAAAACTAGGAACATTTAGTTAATGCTGGTTAGAATGGAACCGAAATTATTATCGAATCTAAATTATAGATTATATTTTTGTGAAGATCACTTCGATGTAACTATAAGACAAGATAAAAATTTTAAGTTTATTAGAGGTTCAAAAAATAATGAAAATTCTTTGAATACTGAAAACAGCAAAATACCTAATAATTTAAAAACAGCGAGATAGTGTAAATCGCTAAATTTGTGTTGTTGGTATTATGTCTAAATGACGTCACATATGAAACCATCATGGCAGTTTTCCTTCTGTTGGTACACAGATAAAAAATCTTAGTTATTTAAATAAATATTAATCCTGTATCTATATTAAATGAAAATATATGAATGGCGTTCTAAATTGACTGACAACAATATCGACAAGATTTTAAAAATTTTTTAAATACCCTATTATGGTTACTTCAGTAGTCAATTACGTCAAACTTTACAAAGATTGAGTACTTATGTAGTGTATTATAACAAACTCAAAAATTGTACATTTGTGATAAATTCTTTCTTGTCTTTATAATAATATGTAATTGAAAATTTTTAATAACCTCGTAATACAATTTTTTTTGTATTTAATTGAGTAAAATGTATATCATTAATGAGTAAAAAATAAATTCAAGTAGTTATTATTTTAATAAAAAAAAATGCCTAAATTGAAAAACAAAAATATTGTATTAAAAAAAAATCAGATGTTCTAAAAGTACTATATAATGAATAAGATTATTTTCCCTTACTAAACTTTTTTTTTTTATTGATTACAAATACTTCTGTTCAAACAGATTCGAGTAGATACTTCCCTATACTCGTACTTAAGGTTTTTTATGTCCTCACCATGAAATATTTTTAGCATGAGGATTCTAAATTATACTCAAACCATATGACTACATGTAAAGTAATCTCACACAGGTACTCAGTACTCATGTACAAATTTCCCAACTCTAAAAATAGAAACCACTTTACCTCAAAGCGAATTTAAAGTTGGGTCGCTCATTAGTCCAGAATATATGAATGTTTTAGTTATTATTCGTTTTAGTGTTAAAAGTGTTAGATAGAAGAGTTAAGTGTCAGTCAAATTAGTGACCGTGTGAAGATATTTCTTTTATGTTTTTTTGTTACTTTTCATGTATTATTTATGCATTTTAGTTTTGCTGGTTGTATTATGGTATATATTATAATATTATAGAGTTCAAATGTTAACGTGGAATGTCCATAAAGTGGTAGGGGGGAGTTGCGGTCTGATAGAATGTGATATCAGCTGATGGAGTTCTATTTCACCTGACGGAACCAAGATCAGCTGATAGAGATATATATAAGGTGGATCATTCCAATAATAAAGGAAGTCTTGATTTGGTATCCTGAGTGTGTTCTTCCACTTCTGCTGTCACGTAACTTATATATAAAAACACTTTGCATACTCAGATACGTATATAAATAAATATGTTTACATTACTATGTCACTATTGAAATAAATAAATAATACAGGAAATATTTTTAAACAGTGACAGTACCCCATTATCTATTTTTAAAAACAACTTAGTAAAAATCCTTATAATTAAATTAAATTAAAATATATTATTTTTTAACCACCCCGATGGAACACTGTTGTCATCATCCATCAATCCATTTCCTATCACTTTTAACTCGCCTGTCCACTATTTTTCACAGAATTATTAGACTATTTAATAAAGAAACAAATAAAAGGAAAAAATGTTATAGAGTTTAATATGTGAAGTTAGCCGCCTCCTTGGTTTCTTAAAATGCTATTTTTAGAGCTAAACATTACCATCTCTAAAAATAGTGGGGAACTCTAGACGGGATATTATAATTCCACAAAATTGTTTACATAAAGAGACAATCATTTAGTATAAAACTTATGTAATTTTAATTTTTAAGATGAAAAAACAAAACAAGTAATGTTTTACTAAAGTAGAAATTTGCTGTAGGCTGCAACAAAGGATGGGTATGAAAGAATTTTTCTTTACCCCTTCTGGTGTACCTGGGCCTCAGCCATCGATTTGTTTGCCTTCATGGTCAAAGGGTTACACTCAACCTAACCCTATTCAAACTTTTTGCTAACCCTCGGAAGTTTAAAAAAAATGAAGTACTCAACATTCATCAGCGTACCCGCTCTCAGCATTAGCGATATTGCCTTTGCTTTGGGTTTAACATTGCCATGATGAAAGAAAACTTTTAGTTGAAGCATGCATTTAAACCATTATCGCAGCATAGATCAATATTTTTACAGTAAACATAATATTTTTTTTACTTTTAAGTACATGAATGAAATATACGGTAAGAGTAAGCGGGATCGAGATATATTCGATTCTTAGTTTTTAAAGGATATACACATTCAGAGATTCCCGAAGCCAAATAACCAAGTTCCGTATGTGTGGGAACCTTAGCTTTAAAACGAGAATATGTAAGAGAATGAAATTATGTATTTAAGAATTATTCAGAGGGGAATCACAAATATTCGGCTTTCATTATAATTAATATTGGCTGTATTTCCCTCGAAACACGTCATTTTGTGAACATAAATCAATAATTTTTTATACAGTGTTTTCGTCATCTGTGATATTTTTATAGACATTAGAAACAAAATTTAAACTAGAGAAGAAAATTAATATAAAATTATGGAAAAGAACTACAGATGCAGGGTCATTTCTAATTCCGTTAAATAAAACAAAAAATCTAACTAGATATTTTATGTTGGGAAATTAAAATTTCCTATTCATTCTGATAACGGTCTCACCTTCTGTAGTAAAGTTATGTGTTAAAAAATTTCTAGGATTATGCCTCACCGAAATTAACGGAATTTCCATTAATTAAACATTGTATTTTTCAAGTATAAGGAATTCTATTCAAATTTATATTTTTTTATGCTTCTTAATAATTTTATTTCATTTATCGTTTATTTTGGTAATGACAAATTTTTCAAGTCATCACCAATTTAACTAATTACGTTCCTAATTTTATATAATATAAATATACTTAATCAAGGATTTTATAGTTAATGCAAAATGAACGTTTTCTAAAAAATAAATTATTTCTTACGAGATAAAATCATACCTTCAGAAAATCATGAATATGCTCTGAAATTGTGCTAGCAATTGAAATTAATAATGGGTAAAAAAATGCACATATCGAAAAGTGTACTGCACTAAATTAACAATAGTCAATTAAATTAGATTAGCAAAAACATAATTAAAATATTACACATGAACCAACAGAAAAATTATAAACAAATGTATATTCTTGTTGATTCAATTGGAAGATTGGTCAAAACTATAGCGAAATGTCCCAAAAAAAGAAGAAATAAAAAAAAAAGGTAATCTAAAATCATTATTCTAATTAACTAATGTGTCAAATGATAAATATAGCCGAAACCTCAATTAACACGGAAATAAATTTAAATGGTAAATGGTACATGAAATTTATTTTGAAATGATCAAAATTTTATCTAACATTTTTGTCTATACAGACTTATTATATCAATAATTATGGTTCATTTACTAGTTTAAATGAAATAAACATTCCAAATAATAAAAAAAATATCAAAATAAAGTATCAAAAGAACAAACATGAGTATAAATCTAATGACTAATTAAGAAAACAAAATACCGATTTTACCAAATAATATATAAAAGGCTAATGCTAATAGAGAAGAAAATAATCAAAACAATAAATTACGGTGGCTTTTATAAATTCAATGATTATCATTTAAAAAAATATTGTCATAACAACATAAAATTATGAAGATATAAAAATATTTTAAAAAAAAATTAAATCACCACCTAACGTTAGGTTAGGGAAACTTTGTAAGAAAGTACTATTACTACACCAATGATTGTGCAAGGAGGTGATTTAGTCAGGAACACACTCAACCGCCAGATTTATACCCTATTAAGGGTGCCTGATTCGAACCTGGGTTCTTGGAGTTACAGTGCCTTACGAATGAGCTACCCATTCCCATAAACATATTAATAAATTAAATAGATATATAACAAATATTTACTATGTAGAACGAATTTCGTAAAGACGAACTATTACAAAATATTAAAAGAAAACAATTAACAAACGCATAAATAAGAGAAATATCCCTAAAACTTAAATTAAACACCTCAAGTATAACATTTAATTACGAATAAATATAATTTGGTATATAATTTAGCTAAAATTTTGCATATAATCAAAAATATTCTGAACCAATATATATCATAAAAGACATTGGAAACGTATACATTCGCTTCACATGGACTGAAACACTCGTCAGTAACCAATCGTCTTCAGTCGTTGGGTCCAACATTCGTCCATAGCAAGGTGTAGCAGTGGATTTAGAAGCCACATCACGATTTCTAGTTAAGATTCACGGTGTAGCCTCATCACTCTTAAGCTCAGCCTGTGTGAGCTGCTTCTAAGTTGACGGACCTAACCAAGGGTAAGCGCTTGATGATCGAAAGTAACCTGTTCCTTCACCAACAACGGTTACCCACTTATCTGTGATAACTCATAAATTAATTTATTAGTTATTCAGGACAAGGCTTGCCGAAAGTATTTTATAATGAAAAAATAAAAGAATTTTCAACTTATTTTTAACTTGTTTATCATATTAAATTTAAATTTCTTCCTTGTACACAACGTAACTATATAACAGTAATATTGATCGAAAGTCATGAACCACTAGATTTTCAAACATAATAACATTTTTATCAATTGATTTAGAATCAAAACAATTTAATAATGGATACGTTTTATAAAGTTATACTGCTATTATATTAGTTTGGGAAATAGAAATCCATTATTTTTTCGGTAGATAGGTGTAGCGATCAATATCTCGTAAAGTATCGATCAAACAATTTCAGATTTATGCTCATGCAGTCAACAAAGAGAAAATTGAATACATTTTACTGTTTTTCTTTTATACAGACAAAAATGTAAGCAAGACGGCTGAAATTGTGATTGGTGTTTACGGTCCCGATACTCGAAAACATTCGTGGTCAAAGCGCAGTGAAGCAGTTCAAACGGTGGCCAAACCAGGTCTAACGGCCAAGAAGATTCTGCTGGGACTGGGAAGGAATCAGTTATTATGAGTTGCTTCTATATAGCCAAACACTTAATTCGGATCTTCATTGTCAACAACTAGACCGTTGAAGCTAGCGAATAACCAGAAACGGCCAGAGTTGGCCAACAGAACGGTGTCGTGTTCCATCAAGACAACGCCAGGCCACACACATCTCTGTACTGACTCGCCAAAAACTCCGGGAGCTTGGTTAGGAAGTTTTGATGCACCCACCATATAGTACTGACCTGACACCAAGCGATTATCATTTTTTTTCTTGCATTGCAAAACTTTCTTGGTGATAAGAAATTGACATCAAGAGAATACTGTGACTTCGATGACTTCTATGAGATAGGCATAATGAAGCTCCTTTTAAAATGGCTACATATTACAGAACAAAACGGTGCATATTTGACCTAAATCGGACAATCCGAAATATGACAGATAAAATCTTGAATTTCACGTAAAAGTAATAGATTTATTTTATCCCATCCTAATATATGTATAATGTATCAACTGTAATAATATAGTAGGTGGTGATTAATAGTAATAATATAACTGTAAAATATAACGCAGAAATAGTTTCGTAATACGAAATTTTAATAATAGTATTTCCAAATTGCAATTGGATAATAATACTACATGATGTTTTATGAATTACGCAATTTGTTAATTCAGAACGTGAATTGCTCCTGAATCATCATCATCATTTAAACTTATATTAATTAAATCCAATTTTATATTTTATCTAACATAATACATTTATTTACTGGTTTTGATTTGTCTTTTTTTTCAATAGTGATGGGCTGTTGTTCAGATATCGCATAGTTTATAATACTTTTATCAGGAAATATTTAATTAGCAAATGTCAACAAATCGAATCTCCTATTACACATTATACTTGAGGTAAACCTTATCCTATAAAAAACAAGTGGGGAGTTTAGGGAGGTTTTCTTTTTATAGCTCGTCAAAACGTCAGAACGTAAAAATGAAGACGCTACATCTGGACAAAAAAGGGCTAACTTAAAATTCGCAAACAATACTGAAAAGACAGAAAACTGCACGCCGATCTCGACTATTACAGCTCTTACTAGAAAAACAGTCTATACTTCCAATCCATAACAAAATAGTGATCTGCATAACCATAATAAGGCCTATCTGGGCATACGAAGTTATAAAATCTTCACTAAATCTTCGAATTCCTCTCGTATCCAATCCTAAATCATTAGTAAAATCCTCAATATTCATTACTTTATCAAAAATGGAATCATCCACAAAGACCTTAATGTTCCTAGTCAGGAACTGATATCAATCCTTCCATAATAAACACCTTAACCACCCACACTCTCTAGTTCCTAACTTGGCTTCCTCTTCTATTCCTGACAATCCTCCGAGGTGCCTGAAAAGAAGATGGCCTCGAGATCTAGTGTAGAAATATTAGTAATTAGAAATATTACTAGATGTATTTTTATGTAAATACAGTTGTAAATGCCAATAAATAAATAAAGGTCAGACATATTGAAAAATTATTTCAAATACCTACCTATAATCAATTATTAGTTGAAAAAATAATATTTTTAATATGATTTCCTTTGGATTGTTAAAAAAAAAACAGTGGAATACCTTCAACCAGAAAAGATTAAACTGATAGAACCGGATTCTAACTACATTTTTAAATGTATAAAATTTTCTAAATTTTTTTAGTGTTTTTAATCTATATTACATTCTCAAATAGTTTTTAATTTATCCAGAGGGTCGAAAATCAAATATTAAAATTCATATGTTTGTCCACTGTTCATTATACTTTGCGTGGATTGAAAAGCCTGAAATAAAATTACTCCGGTATATTTTGATTATGAACAGTGAAACTGAGACCGGCGATGACGTAACTACAACAGATAATACACGAGTCCGATTGTGGATTCTAAATTGGTATCTTGGTTATTTGGGATACTGGTTATCAATTTTCCTTGAATTGTATCCAACTATACAATTTGTATATCATGTTTCCTGTCACTGGGTTTAAATACATAGCAAGGAAACTCATAGGTCAAAGCTATAATTGAGATATCAATACATTGAAGCCAGATTGCGCGACAGACAAGCCAAATAATGGTTATTGCCGATAGCTACTACCAACTTCCATCATGTACCACACATCTATTATTATCAGGTCATTGACTAACTGATATTCTTTATTCAACTAATCCATTCATCTCCAAAAATATGCCAATTTATACAACAAGGCACTTTTTATACACATCGGAACCTTTAAATGTGTGAGGGATTGTATGTGTTATGCATATACAATAATGATATATTGCATTAGATATATTTATGAAGTATTTGATAAATTTTGTCACTTGCATTGGGTTTCGTGTATTTAATAACGTTAAATAGTCAACATTTTTGTTAAAGATTACATCGTTGGAAGATATTCCGGGTGGCGGACAATAAAACTAATTTTTTTTTAAATTTATTAAATACCAGATCGGCTTTACATGGTTAATGTAAGAGTTACATTTCTTTTTTTTTAATTGATTATGGGGGGTTATAGTCTCATACAAATTTAAAAAAATATAAAATAAATAAATTAAAATAATAATTCTTAATAAGGATAAAAGTAAAGTTACTTACAAAAACAATGACATTTATGGATTTAATAAAGTAAATAATTGACTTCTAATCGAAAAAAAAAAGAAAGTGAATTTAAGAAAAAGATGAAGAGAAAAAAAAAATTCAGATGAAATAAAATTTTAGAGTGACAATAACAAAACTGATAAGTACAGAATTTATAACAGGATTTCCTGCAGCAGCCTGGGCTTCAGTCTTCGGGTTGTGGTTGGGTTTCCCAAGTTGTAGGTTACTACTTCTTTAACTGTAGGTAACTGGGAGTGGAACTTCATCATTCTTCTTTTTTATGTAATCTATTTTCTCTATTTGTAATTCCAGATGCAATTGGCTGTTTCTTACAAACCAAGGAGCATCCACTGCAATTTTTACGACTTTATTTTGAAAATATTGTAATTTTTTCCTATTCGTAAAGGATGCCGGTTCCCAGACTTCACAGCCATACATCAGCAGTGGCCTGAGAAATGTTTTAAATGTTTATTCTTATTTTTTATGTTAAATAAGAATAGCTGCTTCTGATTTTAATTTGGATTTTCTATTTTGGACAGGAAATAGGTTTGAGCTAGATTGATGCTGATATTGGAACCACCCAATGAAGGTAAAAAATATATATATTTAATGGTAACTAACCTTTTGCAGGGCTTCGTTAGGGCTAAGTGCAAACGTGATACAAACGTAAGATATGACAAGAAAATTAGAATGCATACACAATCTTCACCATCATAATTTTCACAAGGAAGACGAAAATATTTTTTCGATTTCGTAAATTTTTCAGCAGAAACGATCTGAATCTTGTTTATTATTGTAACTTAATTTTGTTCTTGTAACTCATTTTAATGTCGAAAAATAATAATAATAATAATAACTTCTATGGATATTTGTGAGACTTATTTAACGTTTTAGCTAACTCTAACTTGGTAGTGCATATTTCATGCAGTATGTTCACAACTACAAAAAGTCAAGAAAAACACTATGATTATTAGTAATGTTTTTGCTAACAGTAATTTATTCGTTGGTTGACCTTATATTCGTATATTAAATAAAATAGTTAAAATCTTAAATTAAATCTAAATATTTACAAAGAACAACTTTATGGTTGTTCATTTTACTCAAATATAATAAGTTGGAGTTGTATATTTATTTATAATATTACTCTAAACAGATTAATAAGAAATCGGAATGTTATTTTTATATCCACATTCTAGACATTTATAAAATCTCATTGCAAAACTTTATTTAATGAACTACACAGCCACTTTGAAAATGCTAATTAAACAATTTTTCATTATAGCTCATAAAACACAGGATTCTGCAAATAATTTTAAAAAGTACTTCTTAAATAAAATAACATTAGGTTTATCAGTTTTTTATTTAATTTTACCTATTCTGGTAGCTCATGGAATTTTAAGAAAAATTCATATCAGGGCGCTTTTTTGATCTAGCACTATCTAGAGGCGTAAAAATCGTCAAAACGTCAAAAAAATATCACGTTTTATTACGATTCGCACACAAACAGTGAGAAAACCCGAACAAATTAAAAGAAAAAAATTGTTTCAGATTTCGATTTTTCATAAATTTCCGTTTACATAATTCCAGAGTGAGGGGATGGAATTATGATACTGAGGGCAAAGTAAATAAAATGATACATAAATATATATAAAGGTAAAACAAAAATCAATGTGATAATTTATTGAAATTATCACAATGATTTTTTTATTATTATATTTTTAAATTAATGATCTCTTCTACTGGAAGAGTTTCTAGAACTAATATGAAAATTGGTGAATGACACAATCTTCCTTGTTTAAATATAACAATTTATTTAATATACATAACGACGTTTCGGGATTATCCCCCATCTTCAAGTTGCTGATAAACTATTTTATATATAATGTATGATAAACTCCTTAATTAATCATTACATGCTAATATTATTATAGGAGAAAAATTGAAATTTCTCCTTGAAATATGTATAATAGCTCATATTATAAAAAGTTTTTATTTTATAATTGACAATAATATAATTCAATATTATAATTGACAATAATATAATTCAATATTAGCATGTAATGACTAATTAAGGAGTTTATTACACATTATATATAATTATAGATTATCAGCAACCTGAAGATGGGGGATAATCCTGAAACGTCGTTGTGTATATGAAATAAATTGTTATATTTAAACAAGGAAGATTTTGTCATTCACCAATTTTCATATTATTCTATTTTAAATTTATTATTACTAGCTTAATGTCCAATAAGGGATACAAAGTTAAAAATATTTTTCACACTATTTTATATAGTATAGTAGCGAAGAAAGACCATATAGCGGATCCTAATTTCATTAATGTTATCACAAGAGATATATTTTTGTCAAGACAGGACGGGAGAATATAAGCTTCGGAGACAGTGTGTATCTAAGAAGGAAAGATTAAAAGTAAACACGAAATTCTAGGGCACGCCTCTAAATAATAAAACATCTGTAACGAAACTTCTTGATCTGGCCAAATATAGCTTATGTATGAGGGAAAAATATTGATCAAATAACCTTAATTTAAACATTTTATTTCTAACGGAAATATAATTAATAAGTAGAATTGATAGCATTATGAAATGAGAGCTTTGAGTCGTTGCTAAAGGGGGGGATTACATTACCGATGGGAAGATTCCTAGGAACAGACCGTGACGTAAAGGAAGGATAGCGTTAGGTCCATGTTAGTAATTAGGGATTAGGCCACCTTCATTAGGAGAGGAGTGTACAGTGCTGCGTCGGGATGGAATCTCAGGTTTCGACAGGGTGAACAGGGGTGGATTGGGTTGGGGTAGGGGGGGTCCCAAAAATACTTTTGGCGTCTTTCAACCCTCATTTGCAGGACAGTATTTAAGTTATATTTACTCTTTTAAAAATTTAATTTAGAAGATCAAATGCCGATTACATAAAGATATGGAATTTGTAATTACATTCATTCGTACTTGATTTTTTTTTCTCAAATTAGCTACATGGTACCACTTTTACTCGGTAAATTGCGGCTAATATGTAATTGACCCTTAGTTGTTGAAAAATTCAAAGTATCCTCTGGGGGAAGAGGATATTTTGAGATTAGATCGAAACATATGTTTACACCCTTATTTACATGAAAGTGCTTCTCTCTCATAAGGATACACTAGTCTTATAAACTGGTCAAAGTAGGTTAATTTCAAAGTTTCCACCATTGACCTCGATAACAGTTACAATATGTTAAGAACACCACACAATATAATTTCATAGCAACAATTCGGCTTCAGATACAACAGGTGCAATTTTTCGAACCATTTACACATTCGCCCCAGTTCACTTATGATTCCTATTATAATTATTAAATTAAATTAAACTTTTTTCATGAAAATTTTGACCTCACTATTTGTTCTTTAAATTCTCAGTTTATATTTCTTGGTATCATGAATGAATACGTTTATCAATTTTGAAGAATTTTCATTTCATTTTGTTTAATTTAGTCTTTCGTTACTATATCCCAAATACATTTGGATACCTTGAACTGTCTTTTAGTGATTAGTGATACTTATGCATCTTGGCATGAGATGTGCAGTCTCTGGATGCCAATGTTTAATGAATATTTCTTCAGTGTCCGAATTTTCAATACATAATAAACACAATAAATAAATAATAAGAAATCTGAATAAAAATTACAAATAAATATTCCGATGTTTTTTATCAATATAATTGTACTGTAGATACATAGTTCGTAGTCCCCTAGGTTCTTAAGGATCTGACGAGGAACACAATTTTTTTTATTTCTAATCTTCTAGAATTGAGAACACTTCCCGAAGGTTTGACACATTTTAAGTCCGATAAATTTTGAAGAGGGGTGCAACACCGACAAGGGGTATTTTGTCATGATCTGATAACTTCAGGCCAGGCACATATTGGGACGCGTGTGAGATGACATTCCGATACCAGCGCGACACGATTGCGCCAATCGCGTAGTGCTGAACGACGCATACTATTGCCAAGTAGACACGTGTATTTCATTTAGTTTTGTTTGCCAATGTGTATCTGATTCGATATCGCTAAGTGCTGCATTTTCCGATGGTGTAAACATTGTTTTAATATTGAGTTCCATCAACGGGTAAGTTCTCTACATTCCTGTATCATCAAATTTACTTATTGTGTATATTTTTAATACAGTTGTAAATTTCAATTAAAACAATTAAAATCTGTACAACTAGAAACCCATAAAGAGCCAAGAGTGCAGTACTTTGTAAGAAAGTACTGTTACTAGACCAACGGTAGTACAAGGAGGTGATTTGGTCGACCACCAGATTTTTACCCAATTAAGAGTACTCAATTTATGAGGCTGGGTGGAACCCAGGAGGGCTCCAGATTCCACAGGGATGCCTCACGGCCACAGTGTAACAGAAAACAATTTTCTGAAAGTCGGATTCGCCGCGAATTTCAATAAATAAGTTAAAAAAATAGACAGTCCCGTGAAACATAATCTAGCTCCGTCCCACTTGATATTTCAAGTTTCTTTTTTTTTTTTCTTTTTTGTTTTAATAATAACATAATATTTATGACTTAAATCACATTAAAATTTTCGTTTATTACTTATCTTTTATTAAAGATCTTCGAAAGTTCTTTACCGATTTACACACTGTTTCACTATAAATATATGACAACACTTGCCTTTATATTTCGAGAAGAAACAAGCTGGAAATAAAAATTTGAGGCATGCTGTCAAATTGGAAATAATAGGAGAAGAAATAAAAAGACAAGAAACCCTAAGATTATTTTCCAAATGAGCATTAGCAATCACCAATCGGAACTTTTCCTCGATACATCCCTAACCCTTTCGCACTTTTCATAAGCACTGGTGTGTCACACTGAGTAACATGAAACTTTTAATGTCAGCGAAACGATGTTAACCCTTAAGGCGGAACTTACACAGTGCAGCTAATATTATGAGCTAATATTCGTCGTATGCGATATAATATATAGCTAAAGATAATTGTGTAGTATTGTATTCAAAACAATTAAAACCAACACTTCAAAAACAGCTTGGTCAAATATATGGTCGGATGCATTTAATTATAATATAATTTGAGGACTGAATTGAGTATATCCAATAACGGAGTGTGCCATGTCACTTTAATCTAGCCCGGGCTGTGCGGAAGGAACCCTGCACAGATGTGCTCATCTCGAGAAGGGAAATGTTACTTATAATAAAAGAGGGTTGGGTGACATCATCCTTATTAAACGAATCGTTAGCATATTGCCTGCCCCAATGAATAGCCAATGGAGCTTAGTGGAGAAATGACTAAAAAGCCATATTTTTCAAAATAATTATCTTGGCAGAATAGCAACCAATTGTCCATGGAATTTTAAAAATAATGTATTTAAATAAAATAATATAATTTTACAATTTAAAAAAAATAATGCAATTTAAAAATTTTTTTTTTAATTATTTATTTAATGTAATTTACAACTGTACAAAATAATACAATAGGTAAATATGTAGTGGGTTTCATATACACTTGAAAATCTTGGGAAAGAACCACCCATTGGTGGTACTTCAAACATTAATTTAAATTAGAAGGTCCCGTGGCCATCTTCTTTTCAGACGCCTCGGAGGATTATCAGGGATTGTTAAGGATGAAAGATTAAGAATTAATGGGTTAGGATGGTTAAGGAATTTGGAATGAAAAGACGCATATCTGTTTTGGGTCAAATCTGCAACGAATGGGATGTTAAGGTCTTTGTGAATGAGTTTATTTGTGACGTAATAAGGAGCATCAAGGATTTTACGTAAGATTTTGGATTGTAACGATTGGATGCGGGAAGAATTTGATGGTTTGGTGGAGCCCCAGAGCTCAATTCCATATGTCCAAATTGGTCTGATTATTGTAGTGTATACTAATTTTTTGTAGTGAATGGGGAGTTTAGAGCGTTTGTCAAGTAAGTGTTGTAGCAATCGGAATCTACGAGCAGTTTCTTGTCGTTTCAGTCTTGTGTGTGGATTCCAAGTAAGTCTCTTGTCAAGATGGAGTCCTAAGTATCGAATCTGTTCAACAGGCATTAGTGGTGTATTTAGAAAGAATACTGTAGGACAGGAGGGCCAATTTAAAAACTAAAATATAATTGTTAGAGGAAGATAGTTGACTGTATAAAGTACATTGTAGGAAGATACCCCGGGTGGTGGTCAATAAAGGTACACAATAGTAGAAAAAAACTAATGTTAACAAATGTTTCGCTCCACTTTGCAGGGTTTCACCAGAGCTGTCCTTATTAAAAAAAGGTGGGCAACTCAGTTCCTATCTTCCTACAATAAAATATAAATCTAGATCTTTAATATACGAATAGAAAGAGAGATATTCAGTTATGTTTTAATTTCATATTATTTTGGATTTCTTTTGTTTAAACCTTTTTTATATTAAATATATGGTTGTTCGGGTATAACATATAACTTTTTTTTTCAATACATGTTCTCTTTTCAAGGAAAAAATAAAACCCTTACCACTTATTATCTCTTTAAGTGTTGGAATTATATCCACTTATATGGAATTAAATATATTTATATCCACTCCAGACGCCCTAATGAATACCTTCAGTTCAAGTTCAGGCGAACTTTTGACCAAAATGTTGGCACTAATAAATAAGTTTTTTGTTTATAATAAAAAGAAACGAAATGAAGGGAGGTGAAGTAAAATGAAACGTAAATATCGGGAAAGAAGATAGTATACTATAAAAATCTTTAGAAATGAGATTAGATAACATTAATAACCTTTATTAAATTTAACTTTCGTTCTAGCATTTTAATAAAATACTTATTGATTTAATTACGCGGACGTTTAAAGTTTCTATATGTGCATATTTGTGCAAAATTAAATTGATAGAATTTCAAAATACACATTATTAAACTATAGTTAATTATTAATTAACTATTTGTGAAAAAATTCTTTGATTTATTAAAACACAGATCGCAAAAAGATTGATCTGTTGCAAGTCCAAAAAAAAAACGAAAAAAAACCGGGGGAAGCAACAAAAACCTGGCCAAAAAAACGTCCTTGGGCTGAACCCAAAAATCCACAGTCAACGGGTCGGCCAAAACTGGGACCAACTTTTGTACAAAATAATCCAAATATCCATTCACACGCTTGCGCACGCGCGAATCTGCCCAAGTTTGGCAAACGTGTAGCATCACCTTTACATGAAGAATTCATTGGTTTGTAACTTTTTAAAATTTGATTGCAGAGTTATTTATTTTAAAATATTGTCCCTTGTGAATATTTATACAGTTGATTGTCAAAGAAGCAGGGATGGGAAGGGATCTGAAAGCAGGAAGCTGGATTGGAGAACCTTAATCGGATGACGAATCTCCCCCTGTTCCCTTCTCATGTGCAAAATCGTGTACCTGGAGGGTGCAAGGTTTGCTCGATAGAAAATTCACTGAATTTTCTCATGGACCACATGTTCACGTTCCAAACACACACAACCCAGTGGGTGAAAATCCTAAATTTGTCCTGGGATGTTACAACTTTTACGATAAATCAATTGAACAATATGGAAAATAACTTATTTGGTTTATTTGAAATAGTTAACACCAATAAAAAAAAATATATAAATATCAACTATGAAAGAATTAGCAAATTAACAACAGGAGAAATAGAGAAATAGATACAGCAGTTTAGAATGAAATCTCTCTCGATCCTAAACATATGTGCATAGCTTTGTTATATTTTGTTAAATAGTCACAATCTTGGCAGGAAGAGTTGATGTTCGTTATTTACACCTCAGTAAAC
This sequence comes from Halyomorpha halys, assembly GCF_000696795.3. Taxonomy (NCBI): domain Eukaryota; kingdom Metazoa; phylum Arthropoda; class Insecta; order Hemiptera; family Pentatomidae; genus Halyomorpha; species Halyomorpha halys. The sequence continues at coordinate 681,883 of NW_027113381.1, forward strand.
AAAAAAAAAATACGAAGAAAAGTATAAATTTAATTTTGTATATTTCTGGTAGGCACAAGTTGTGTGGTACGAGTACCCCAACAAATGTTTAATGAAAATACAAATTAATTTTAATAAATGTATCCTTCTAACGAGATGTGCTTCTTCTTTTATTTGTATTTTTGTTTCTAAAGGGAACTCATTTCTAAATAAAGTAAATTAAAAAAATCTGTCTTTAAAAGCCGTGAAAGATATAGATCTAAAACGAATATTAGAGATCTTAGATCACCCAAAACGATTCTTTTTTTACCAACCGACGGGTATACACCGTTCTATCCTTACAATTCTGTAAATAATCGATAAAAATACGGGTGATCAAATAAATAGCACTCCAGTTGAACTCTCATAAACAAATCTCGATTTAGAAATCCCGATTTAAGAAGATCTATGTGGCGTTGAGATGCAATGAAAATAAATTACAAGTTGTAATTAACACGTCTAATTATAGAAATCAATTAAGAGATTTTATTTTTATAACCCTCTACCCACCGCAAAATTTTACGAATTTATAGGAACTTGTAGATTTTTTGTAAATGTCAGTAGAAAATACTACTATATATTCATAAAAGTATACATGACTGTTTCTTTTAGTGATAGGAAATAAAAGAACAATAAAATATGTATCATAAAATATGAGAAATAGTTCTGTTGGGCTAGATATCAAAATATTACACCGTACGCGTTATGTGGTTCAAACGCGATATGTGACGGACAACTTGTACTTTGTGGATAAAGGGGGAGCAGGAAAACAATATAAGATTGTTTAAATAAAATAATTTGTATCCAAGTTAAGTTGCAAACACTCTTTATTATTACATTAAATGTCCAAGGTTTCGGTCAACCTGTCCATTCTCGAGAACAATCTTAAATGTAAAATTTGACTAAATTTATTGAGATGGACAGAATAGCCTGCAAAAAGTTTTTAAATTGTGGAATGTGAGGTGTAAATTTATACTTAAGATTGTCCTTGAGGTTGATGGACAGGTCGGCTGAAGCAATGGACAATTAAAGTGATTATAAAGAGTCATTGAGACTTAACTTGCATACAAATTACTTTATTTAAACTATAACGCCAGTATCGAAGAA
>NW_027113381.1:684072-689912 GCF_000696795.3 Halyomorpha halys
ATATATGATACATTAATTTAGTGCTTGTTTGCTTAAACGTGAAGGGCACGAACAACATTGAGGGTTGGATTATTTTTTTTTCTGAAATCAAGGATTTTGATGAAAGGTATAAGATAAGATCGCTTGATTTTAATAAAAACGTGAATTTTTAGGCTCACTCATTTTTTTTTTGTTGCTTACTAGCCTTGAGAGCTTTACATTTCAAATGAGCAACTTAATTTTTAAGCACTCTCGTCAGAAGGCTCGATCCTGGAGATAAGGTAGATAGAGCTTTCTAACGCTATACCCTAGTACTTAAAGGAAAACCATCAAACTTCTGAAAAACCAAAACATAAGCATGTGGGTTCATTCTTGACATAAAAGGCTTCCAATTGAGAGGTAAACATTTTAATAAAATAGTGCATTGGCTCAAAAACGCCCTAAATTATATTTTTTTATTACTTTAATGATGTTACTAGTCTAAATTGATGAGTAATTAAACTAGCATTAATATGTGTGCTAATAAACCTCTGAACGTCTAATGGTTCCTCAGATAATTTTTTATAAACCAAAAGTTTTGTCCGAACAACTAGAAATAAACATCTTGAGAATTTATATTGGCAGATATCATGAAAATTACTTTTCCTACGACGATAAATGTAATTAACTCTTTTATAGCACATTAAAATAGAAAAAAACTTAAAATTTGGTTGCTAATAGACAGCTGAACGTCTAATGGTTCCTGAGGTATACACATCCAAAAATAAATTGACTGTCTACTGAGTTTACGTTGCTCTTTAGAAAAGTATATCTCGGGAACTATTGAACGTAAATAGCTCTTTTAGGGCTCATATTTTAGCAAATTTACTCTACTTTAAATGATGATCTATTAGGTTTTTATTGTTGTTGGTAGTTTTAATGAAATGGAGTTCCGAATGAATTTTTGTTTTTTAAATGTTGTGTAACAGCCGACATTTTTTGTTCTCCCCTAACTATACTTGGTACGGACTCATCAATCTTTACTAATAACTATACACATTTTTCATTATAGTAATAAAATATTTGGATAAAATAACTGACTTTTTTTCTTCTCTTGTGTTCTTAGAGAAGATTTTTCTGGAATGATTTATTTACTAATAAAAATTAATAGTATTTATCTACTAATTATTCAAAATGATTATTCTTTATCATTTAAATTGTTTGCTCTTTTTACGTGTTTTATAAGTCCTTTTTATCTATTTGTATTCCACCCTGAGGTTATATTGGTTTTATTAAATTTAAAATATCTTCATAGTGACTATTCAGATTCTATGTACCAAATTAGCAATTAATTGTGCTTTAAATGTTGTTTATTATATATGTGTTCCCTTTCCTTTTTTTTTTTTTTAATTTTAAAGATTTTTCGTACTATCTAATATTTCCGGTTTTATAAAATTAAAACTGTTATTGAGTTATAATGTGCCAATGTGTTATTATAATATGTTTTTTTTTTTTTTTTATGTTTTTAAAATTTGATATGCGTGAAGATAGATTTTGAAGAATAAAAAAAATGCAAACAATAATAAAAAGGAATATAAATATATAATTTCTTGTATAATATTACATCATTTAAAATATTAATTATACTAATCGTAATACACGATTACAGTGATAATTTGTGAATTATCAATTGGGAATTATTAATTCCCGAAACGTTAAAGAGATTACAAAGTATTCATTTAAATTAATATATTATTAATGTGGTAGTCCAAATGCTTTAAATTTATAATGGACAAAGTTTAAGAAAAACCACTTAAAAATTATTTTCTATATCAAATTATCAACTTTAATAACCACCGATGCAGGAGGAAGAGAAGCTGGGATCTCTTAGAGCTTTGCTTTGCCTTCCACATGAGGGCTGCAAAGCTTGGAGTTCACAGGCTGAATGTAAATATTGTGTAAATGTGTGAATGTGTATTTTTTATGTTGTTTAATAATTTTAATTTGTTTTATCTTTTTATAAATTAATTGAGTATTATTTAATTAGTTATTAGTATATCAATTTGGTTTGATCTACTCGCTATAATTGTCTGCTTGAAAAGTCAGATAAGTAAGGTTATCACGGAGGGCGGGAGAGGAGGGTTTTAAACGGTTTTACAATTTCAGGCACTTTTTAAATATTGCTCTATTTGACCATGTTAAAGTTTCCTCTTCCGTTTTAAGCAAATATTTCACGATCAGCAAAAGTGATATACGATCGTTGCTTCATGGGGTTCTTAGTGGGTGGGTCTAGCCGGGAAGGATTGCTTATTTTTTTGTGTTATAATCTCCTCTTAAACATTCTCACGGACACATATGCTGACGATACCGTATTATAGTCGTTTATTTATGTTTATATTTATATTTAAACTTGGTAATTAGACTAAATAAGTAAAGATTTGATAGGTTTATATTAGGAAATGTTATTTCATAACAGCTCCCCCACTTTCTCCCATTATGGAAATGTCTGCTATATTAAAGGACATTCTGTGATTCGCAGTATTGCCAAATTTCACAGACGCAATTAGTTAGCAGATGAGTGATGAAAGAGAGTTGATTTAAAGTTATAAAAGCAGGGAGAAGCAAAGCAAGATTTTAGTATTCAAAGCATATACTACAATATCTACAATTCGATTAACATAATTAAGATCTTTGTTAACTTTAACAGTTTAACTTCACATGCACACAAAGTTCGATGATTCATACTGTTTGAATTTTCTTCATTAGCAATAATAAGGTTAGTAGTAGAATCGATAGCCGACAACAGTGAGGCCCTTAATGCAATAAGAAATGATAACTTAGTTTATAAACTGTCTCGAGATCTGATTGCATTAAGGAAGAAAATCCAAGACTTTTATCGTTGTTTAAAAGCTTTTCTGATAAGGAACTCATTAATATAAATAAGCTTCTCACGAAAAGTACATCTTCATCACCGGCGAGGATCGATCGCTTCTGTTGATACCGCGACCTTCTTCCCCCGCCTTTTCTGGCTACTTAACCAGAATTGTTTGGAATAAAATGGGGGTGACAAGCTCTGAAAAAATGGTTAAAATATTGCTTAGATTTATTTCTTTTGATAGATAACACTGCTTGAATAGTGGCACAGCTAAAAAAAAAAAAAAAAAAAATCATAACGTGTTCCAGAGATAGTATTCCATCATAGAGAATGGCACTTCATTTTCTATGAGTTTGTATCGGAGAACAGTACACTGTACTTAATCTTTCTTGAACAACGGCACCTGTTTAGTTGTTTCATTATTTTCTGGAAGTTTTTATGAATCATATTTCTTTTTCGACAAATTGAACACATTTTTTTTCGTTAAAAATACTGTTATGTAATAAATAAGTCCGAACATTACGATTACCAAGTCTGACTTACAATACAGCAAGTGCCTTTGACAAATCCTGCCATGCATTATCCAATAATACTATAACACTCGACTTGGAATCCTCATACATATCTGAACAGTCTGTCAGGGAACTGTACGTTGATTCACACTTACTAGACAAATGATCTAAACTTCCAATAAATTACAGAAGAGTCATTCACACGACTATAATAAGGCCCATATGGATAAGGAAGTCAAACTTTGGGGATCCACTAAACCATAGAATTCATCTCTGATCCAATCCTCATCATCAAAATCATTCGTGAAATCCTCAATACTCATTACTTTGATACAAATGGAATCATCCATAAAGGTCTTGATATTCCATATGTATCCAACCTAGCCCGAAAATGATATCAATCCTTCCATTTTAAACTCCCTAACCATCCAAGCTCACTGGTAATAAATTGACTTTCTCTTCTATTCCTGCCAATCCTCCGAGGCGCCAGAAAAGAAGATGGCCTCGTGACCTTCTAGTGTAGAAATATTTGAGTACTACCAATGGATCATACCATAGTTATCTAACATCACATTTACTACATCTATTTTTATATCAATACAGTTCTAAATACCAATAAATAAATAAAAGTCAGACATATTGAAAAATAATGTTGAATACTAAACCTATAATCAATTATTAGTGCTTGAAAATAGATTATTTTTAATATGATTTATTTCGGATTGCTTAAAAGAAACATAACAGTATCTTCAACCAGAGAAGATTAAACTGATATGAAACGGATTTTGGAGATTCTAACTGTATTTGTTAAGGTTACTAAGCCTATGCTACATACGGTGTTACAGATTAAATCAACCATGAGGACTTTAACTTTCCATATATTGCCAATTTGGTCCGAACCTGATATCAAATCATTTTATGACACCCCAACCACCCAAATTTACTTATTTTCAAACTTTCTTCTTCTTCAATGCCAGACAATCCTCCGAGATTTCAAAAAACTAGGTGACACTTTCTACTCTAGAAATGTTATTGGAGTTCTACTAGTGGATAGATTTTTCACTTGACTGTACTCATGCCATTGTAATATAACGCTAGTCACATTAATTAGTTGTATTTTTATTTATTTCCGTTGTAAATTTCAATAAATGGATAGACAAAATTTATATTCATTTCTTTAACTGTCTTCTTTAATAAACATTTTCTAAATGTAATCTAATAAATTTAGTCAAGTGAAGCTGTTTCAAAGCGTATAAAGTTGTATTAAATTGAGGAATTATAAAAATAACCTAGGTCAACCATAATCAACCACCATATCACCCAGAACAATAAAGCTATTGACATGCAACCACAATAGTGCACGATTAGAAACTCGAGGCTAGGAATACAATGGTCTGCGCTATGAAATTGAGGCTGAAATGCGAAGTATGCGAGCAGATGTTACTATTTTAATGTATATATATTGTAGTGATATTTTACATCTCTTATTGAATAATAACAGTGTTCACTGTTACCATGAGCAGAACAGAGCCATTGGAAACTAAACAAAGACGTATTAATTATTATGAAAAATATTAATAATGTGAAGATTGTCATTTTAATGATATCAGAATATATATATACATATATTGTATGTTAAAAGTCATAATTTATTTGATAAATTTAAATTAAGAAATGTTTTATTTCTTTATAAACGTTCTTTTAAAATATAAGATTATTACACGTTTTTATCGACATAGTAATGCATTTTGGGGAAAAAATTCATTCATTTAATCATTTGTAAGTGTGATAAGTGTTTTTAGTTATGATTTGTAAATTTTAATATTTTTAATAATTGAATATAAAAATAATTTTTGTCAAGAAGTCGTAACAATGGATTCTAAATCAAAAATATTCCGATCGTAGCACACTGGCAATTGACGATCTATTATAGCAGTGATAGCTTATAAAAGGTGTTATCATACGTCTACAAAGTATATTAAGTTTAAAAAGGCTTAAAAAACAATTAATTATTATTTTTTTATATACATAAAATAAATACTTTCATTTGTTCCTTATCAGTAGTCGGTGCTAATCAAGTGGCCCTAACGTTCTTTTTCAGAATTTGTACTGGCCCGAAGTGTTTCCATAGGCCAGATAAAATTAAATTATTTTAAATGTGCACTTTCTTCTCAGAACCTAATGAAATAAGACAAGTATAATACTGATCAGAAAAAAAAATTAAAATATAGTGAAAGTATTTATGTTTAATTATAGAAATTAATAAATAAATTATAAAGGCCTAACGAACCCGAAGGTTCGATGCCGATACCACCAAACGCTCTCTGCATACATCCTTCCAGTGATACCCCTCCAAACCCAATTCCACTAAATCAGTTTTAACGCAATCCTCCCATCTACGTTTCGGCCTACCCCTCGGACGTTTACCTGTTGGTTCAGTGTTTATTAACATTTTAGGGATCCGCTCGTTACTAAGCCCTACAACCTTACATGCC
>NW_027113381.1:689962-691236 GCF_000696795.3 Halyomorpha halys
CTTTTTTCTGTGCCTAGAAAGCTTCCATAAAGCTATTAACATTAGGTGAGTCCGTCAATTTATATAAAACTTGTTGGTTAAATTCAATACTTCTAGCAGATCACCGGAAAAGAGCATTATGATAATGGTATATAGAGAGATCTTACATGCCTCGATAGAAATTAATAACAATAAAATATATTAACATTGGTAGTATAACATAACAATGAAATGGTTAATTTAAATTTCATAGTGATCATGATCAATTAAATATTTAAAACCATTTCAAGTAGGGTTATGAAATTTAACAGAATTATTAGAAGAAGTCGTAAAAAACAGAGAACTTCTATTAAGACTCAAATATCAAGTACTTTATTGACAATTATAAATTTTTACTTAATGCAATTTAATATCTAAACTCATTTTACTATTTATCTTTTAAATTGTTTTTATTTTTGTTTATATAATAAATTACATCTCTCATATCAATAACCAAAACCTTCTCCTAAAGTCAAATATTCAGAACATTTTCTGATAATAATTTTAAAACATTTAATTTAGTACAAATATTTAATTTATAAAAACTTGAAATGAGATGTGCTAATTGTGATATAATGTAAATTACGTGTCCATAGCAACCCAATAAATAAAGTGTAAGTATAGTAAAAACTTACAGTTAAATTTATAAAATTAGCTTTTTTTTAAATAAAATAAATATACATCTTATAGATAAAAAGAAATAGAAAATACGCTGTAAAGAAACAATCAATTTTAAAGGGTACCTTTAATTCCTATAATATTAGGTAAATCTAATATACATAAACAAAAGACTATGATGCAGTTTTTGATCAATCACAGGTGAACAATTTACAATACATCTAATGCCTTGTAAATTTTTTGAAATTTAATCTGAACGTTCCCAATCATCCAAGTCCAATCATTGAATCCTTATCGAGTCCAAATCATTCAATGCTCCACAAAGGTTGAAATGGTATTTGGCACGAGATCTATCTACTGTAAACAAAACAATATTGACGCAGTTCTGGCAATAGCCTTTCCCACTCATGCCCAGAGTGCTTACGACTTCCACGCTCTTCACAGGCTTTCAATACCGTTCCCTAGAGTTAGAGATAGTACGATAATCGTCATTACCGAAGATGCTATAGATTAAATTTCTAAGGACACAATCGTTTCAAAACATGTTTTGGTAAAAAATAATAATAATAAACTAAAGAAAGCGAAAATTAAAAATAAATAAATATTTTCTTTTTAAACAATTTTGATCTCTTTTCTCT
>NW_027113381.1:691844-696469 GCF_000696795.3 Halyomorpha halys
TACCTATTGCCCTTGAGCGTGGCAGATTTTATTATTTTAATAAAAGATCACAAGGTTACCATTCGCAACAAAAACATAAACATATCGCTAGTATCTCCATTCCTCCCAACAATTTTTATAAACTCGTTTTTGTTGCTGATTCACAATTTTTTAATTTGACAAACAGTTTTTATTGAATAATTATAATATACTGTGCCACAATCAAGGGCAGTAAAAAATACATTAAAAAATCCACGATAAAGTATTACGCCTGTAACTAGCAATAAAAACTAGCGTACCAAATGAAGGGTTAAGGCTTTCTAATCTATTTATTTGTTTTATAATTTTTAACTTATTTACTAGTTTTCAACTTATTTATTTCTTTTTAACATTATTGCGACTAAAGCTATTTTATTTTAATTTATTTCAACAGTTTCATTTATTTATTACTTTTCTTTTTTCTGTGCCTAGAAAGCTTCCATAAAGCTATTAACATTAGGTGAGTCCGTCAATTTATATAAAACTTGTTGGTTAAATTCAATACTTCTAACAGATCACCGGAAAAGAGCATTATGATAATGGTATATAGAGAGGTTAAGATTTATATAGTTGAAAAAAAAAAGAATTAAAATGAACAACAAATAAATGTAACTTGTAAAGCTAATTTAATGAGTTTACTACGGCTGTTTTAATTTTGCTGTAGGACCAAAAGCTTAGGAGATAGGCTATTATTAAGAAGAAAAGTAATATTATTGAGAAAAAACACAAAAACTGAGATCTTCCCTTATGGTTGAGAATCCGACATAGTTCATGTAGACTTTTTTTGTTGTTCTCGAGGTGAATCACCCGGAGTTAGACGACTTTATCTTTTACACCCTGTATATAGAAAAAAAGAAAAATACATTATATTGTCAATATTGTATCAATGCATTTCGTTTATTTCATTTTTTATATCATGTCTTGTATGATTGATAAGTATGCTGTGTGTAATATCAATCTAATAAATTTGGGCAGCATCGTTTAGTGTTAAATAAAGTATTTCTATCTCTTACCAAATGATATTCTAATGATATAGTGAAATAATTTAACGACCAAAGGGCTATCTTACTTCTCTAAATGATTAACTTAGATGGATAATTCTATTTTTAGATTAATAGGGGAAGTCAACAATGTCGTCAGAGGATTCAAAACTGCTGTCAGAAGCAAGGGTGTGAAACCGAAAACTTTTTGAGAGGAGTGAAGTGGTCGCTCACTTTCTACAGACGTCGTGCATTGCTCAGTTCTTGAGGCATAGGTATTAACGCGTCCGAAATCAATTAAAACTTAAAATGAGATCTGCCGAACTGCGATGGCTAATTATTTAATCTGCTGAAAATTAAAAAGCCCTTTTCATCTGAAAAGACTCGCTGGGGGTATTAACATCTTAACTGGGAAATTTCATGTTCTGCTGAACATCTTCCGTTGGGAGTTGAGCATCAATTATAGCAGGAGAAAAGCCCGGCTCACAAGTTTTATGAAATTGCGGTCCCTGTCAACCTTCCCCAAGTTGAGATTACTTTCATTTAGTTGATTAATGAACTGACCTCAATACCCAACGAGGATATTCGTAGGAGGCTTAGAGTCACCTAAGGCCATCTATGATTCGCTCTTGTAGTCAAAAAGTAGCTGACAACACAACATTAATTGAATGAAACCCGATGAAAGCAATTTTTAATATAAAAGTATCTTACATATTTACTAACAATATTTTGTTGTAACGTTCAATTACTATGTAATAATAAAAATCGGTGCATGCATCACATAACTTTACTTACTATTTAACCTGTAGTTTGAATTTATCCTTGCGCACTACAAAACAGCAATTCATGAGACCAAAACTTGATCAAAGTGCAAATCAATAAATCGCTATTGTGATTACAACCCTGAAAATGCATTTATAAAGGCGCTGTTTTGACACTCCTCATTACCTTCTCCTATTCCTTAGTTGGATAACAATTATTAAATCTTCAGCAACAATATATTATAAATCTAATTTTTTTTTTATTTAATACCAGATCGGCTTGGCGGGCCTTAACCATGTTTAACGGTTACATTTTTTTTTTAACAATTAATTATGGAGGAGGGGGAGTATAGTCTCGTACAATAGACACCCCTAACTGTATACAACGTTATGATAAAAAATATGATAAAATAAATAGATAAAAAGGTCCTTTTACTGTCGTTTATTGGGAGTGGAACTTCATGAATCTTTTTTTCCAATGTAATCCTCTATTGGCTCCATTTGTAATTCCCGATGCAATTGGCTATTTCTTACAAACCAAGGAGCATCCACTGCGATTCTTAGGAATTTATTTTTACAAGGTTGTAATTTTTTTCTTTTTCGTAAAGGATGCCGCTCCCTCCTAGATTTCACAGCCATACATCAACAGGCTGAGGATTGTATTAAAATAAGAATAGCAGTTTCTGGTTTCAGTTTATTATAAATTTAATTAACTACTCTAATTTCCGTACATTTTTTTCCAATATTTTAATAATATTTGAGAAAATATTTCTATAAAAATATAAAACAATAATATATTTCTTCTATTTCAGTTAATTATCAAATCCTTTAATAGTTTATATTAATATTGTTTCTAAGACCATTGTACAATTATAGATCCAATTTAATCAAGTTTTATTCAAAATACAAAGTTTATAGATCTAGTAAAAGTAAAATGAGACCTGCTAATAATTTAAAGTATGTAGATATTTATGGAAAACACAATTTTAACTTTTTAAAATTTACAGTTTACACATAAAAATTTAAAGATTTACAAAATAATAAATAAATGATAGGTACGCAATAAAAAAAAATGAATACAAAAATTATTTATGTTTTATAGAAAAATGGTTACGGAGCGGTCAAAATAACTCAAATACTAAATAAACTATTTAACGTTTCGCTCTACTTTGCAGGACTTCATCAGAGCTAAAAAAGAAACTAAAATAGTGTAACAAAGTAAGAGAATAGAAAGCATAAATTTAATTAAAATAAGGTATGACTAAAAAATTATTTAAAATATGTGAAATTTTAAATTAATACTTATTCATTTTTTATATTTATTAACATTTACTTTCTTAATTTATTTACTAATTTCTTCATATTTAATCATTATGGAAATACCAAATCTTACATGATTTTTATAGCATTTTAAGTATTTTTTTACATAATTTTTTCTAGTTCGATATCTTAATTTACAACAGAATACCTGTTTACCGGCAACCTCAAGACAGGGTCCCGTATGGCCAGTTAAACAAAATTGTTAAGTGTTTCAAAGGGAAATATTAACAAAAATATATAATTTATCTGTTTGATCCTGCATGTAATATATATTACCTGATATTTCAAAGGGAAGAATTGACAGAAATATAAAATCACACTGTTAGGTCACTTATGTAATATGTATATACGGATTGTATGAAGTATGTTGTACGAAGTATGAACAAATTACAGATTAACAATGACATCGGAGTTAGGTATTGAACAAATATGTTATTTTGTTTTGTTCTTAAGACTTTTAGAATTTTAATTTCCTGATTTTTGTTAAGATTTGAAAATTAATCCGATTTTTTTCTATGCAATTTTTTTTTTTTTTTATTACAAGGTGAGGGAGGATCTGGAGAAAGGTTAATTAGTTAGGGTATAATTTTTTTCTAGACTAAAGAAAATTATGGATTTTTTTTTAAGAAAAAGAGTTCCATGTTTAAAAATAGGAGCTTTGATTTACATACAGACTAAACATGAAGAAAGCAGATTAGGTGAAGGAATAAGCTGTTAAAAAACAAATAGATAAAAGTTTACTAAATTTCATTTTCAGCATGGATTATGAGAAATGGTGAAATTATATTTAATTAAAATTTTAACACTCGTTTACGATTGAGGATTCAGTCATAGGAAAGCAAAGATATTGGTTTAAGGAACAGCTATTTAGATTGTACAAAGTAAATTATTTTTCTCCTGAGGCAAATAAATATTACAAAAAAGAATAAGAATAGAAAGACAGGAAGGGATATAACGATGAAGCCGAAATAGACTTAAGTAAACATTACTGACGTCAGGGGTAGGGAATTTTAGACCAGACTACAGATGTCCAAGGCAACTGGCAACAGCATGCAACTTATACGACGTTCTGCTACATTTAACAGCAAGTATGAGTTATATTCAAAGCTTTTTGGCCGTTAACTAAACATTGATTTAATATAGAATATTATTTTCTGATATATCACCCAGCAAGAGAATTATAGGCGCAGCTAAGTTTATTACCAACCACAATTAACCTCAATCGGTGCAAATTATGATCTATTTCGATAATTGTGCTTCGGATTTGGGCATCCGTTCTACATATATATAAAGTTATAAATTTCAAGATTAAAAAATAAGTAAAATAAATAAATATATAAAATTCGATGAGAAAAAGGAAAAAAACTTAAAGGCTTGAAATAATACTACGATTACATAATTATAAAAATAAAGAACAAATAAATAAATTATATAATAGGGACTGGGACTATGATACTATAACTCAAAGGACCCAGGTTTGAATCCGGCTGTGGCAGATAATTATTTCCTGTTTTATTATAAATTTAATTAACTACTCTAATTTCCG
>NW_027113381.1:698169-699998 GCF_000696795.3 Halyomorpha halys
TAGTAAATTTTCACATTAAAACAAAAATTAAAATTCTTCATCACAGTCACCTATTTGTTAAAATATATCACAACAAGACTTGTTAGACCTTCTCTCCACTCAGGTCAAGCATTAAAATTATTTCTTATAGCTACATTTTTTTTTGTTAAAATTCCTCTTTATTTTATTAGCAAAATTTTTATCAAGGTTAATTATAATTATCAACATTTAATTTATCCCATATTTTTCATAAATTAATTTTACTTAATATCTTTTCATTTCTTGTGTCTGTTTTGCAATTCACTGTATAATTAATATTTTCAGATATGTAAATGGATTCAAGTATTTTTCTTTTCGAATGTAGTATTTTCTTTATGTACAATCATAGTATTTTCATATAGCTGTTTGGATTACAGAAAGTATTAGGGAAAATGGTATAAAAAATCCATCAATAATGTGCATAACTATTTTTATTTATTTATTTAATTTTTTTGTAAATATTGGAAATTAGACAGGCAGTTTGAAGTTTTAAAAAATTTAAAAAAAAAAGTTTTCTTTTACATACCCAGTAATACTAGGTGATTTATTTTTTTTAACTATAAGATTGTTCATCTATTAGTGAAAAAGTATAAATAAAGTATAAAAACTCTTTGAATGAATTTGTTTAGTTAATACACTGCGTTAAAAAAAAAAACACACCAACAAAATTTATATAATACATATTTCTACTATTAATTAAATTAATTTTACAAAAACAAATGATTTATACGATATATATTAGGTATTTCTAATTACAACAAAATATAATTATATTAACAACAATTGAAAGGAATCAGATTACCCGATATCGCAGCTGTGTAAAAATTTCCACGGTGATTACAATAACTTGCCTATAGATCGGGAAGTTTAAAATGTCCTCTACACATGTGCACTTTTATTTACTAACAAAAATGTTGTTACCAAGATTTTCCTCAAAAAAAGTAACGTTTTTTTTAGCACGTTTCGATTACTGGAATGTTTGGAGTACCGAAGTCCAGATTACCGAGATAACATTGAACTTCCTATTACCGTCGCACAGTGTAGCTAAAATTCCAAAATTTGGGGAAAAAAGAACTGCATTTATTTACACTGAATGAAAAAGTTCTAACAAACATAATGCCTGGACTCGATTGATTTTATATTTTAAGAAAGAACTTAATACAAGACCTAGTATAGATTTGAATAACTAAAGAATGTACTGGTTTAAACATGTTTATTCTATATCGATTATAATTTCAATCCTAGCGTTATATTTCATTTTTATTGTGTATTAAGTGATTATAAAGTAATTTTTAATCTTTACCTTAATTTTTAGTTACACAACTTTTAAGCTTGTGTTGTTTGGATTGATGACCAAGCATGTCCTGTAATATTAATGTCATAGTTACATTTTGACATTTATTTATTATGCCATATTATTAAAGGAGGGTCAAGAGTTCAGTACTTTGTAAGGAAGTACTGTTACTAAACCAAGAAGTTATGCAAGTAGGTGTATATAATCATCATAATCACCAGATTTTTCTCTAAATAATGGTACCCACTTTACAGAGGTTGGGTGTATCCCAGAAGTGCTTCAGAAACCACTGGGTTGACATTAAACAATCTTTAATTTTACTTATTTTGAAATACAATCTCTTATATTGTGAGTACTTGTAAAAAATGAATAAATATAAACTATAAAAGAATTTGATTATTTTTTGAAGGAGAAGCATTTATCCAGCTTAAAAACAAATTTTGTTTTTAACTCTGAAAAGAGTTATTTAGACGATCTACTATTCACCGAAAGTTTTTCATAAGGGAAAATTTAAATT
>NW_027113381.1:700888-701351 GCF_000696795.3 Halyomorpha halys
ATTATATAAATACTAAATACTATACTATATTTTATATACAAAATATCATAACTACATATATAGCATATATACAATCTGATATTTCGAATCGATTATGTCCACTTGAAAAAATAGACTACAACATTTTTGGAAAAAAATCTAGGTAATTTTTGCAACAAGAAGTAACTAATCGACACAGTTTGCTCCTTTGTCCCTCTATTGTCCTTGGAATAAAAAAAAACAAATCTTTCTCGCATTCTGGCAATGAGCCAACTTATTTCTCAAGGGCAAATAAAGAACTTACAGACATGACAAAAAGATAAATGAGCACTATTGCAAATGAAAGTGTGATAGAACTCAAATTGTTCCCATTTTTTGAATAAGAGAAGTCTGAGAAATGATCTGATTTTCTGCGTTGTATAGCGCTAAGTATAAGTATAATTCTTAACTAATTTTAGACATTACCCAAAACAGAAACATAACA
>NW_027113381.1:706520-713244 GCF_000696795.3 Halyomorpha halys
ATATTATTTTTAGTTTATATTTATTTATGGTATGAATGAGTACTTACATTCTTACGTATTATTCTAACAAAATAATTTCAAAAAAATAATATAAAATAATCAATAAAATGTCCTAAAAATTTTATTATACGAATTCAAAAATTATCACTGATCGTCTGTGAAAACAAGAGTAGTAATATAGATGTACAATATACCATTGGAAAGCCTGACATTTATTCATTTGAAAAAGAACCAAATTTAAAGTCGTAGAATGTAATGGAGATTGACAAAACAAGATTAAATGAATGATTTCGAGTTTCCATGGTCGTTATAAAACTAGTCAATTTTCACCTTGACTTGCTTTATTGCTGTAAGGTTTTTTTTTGTACAAGAGTGCGGAAACTCTGCAATGGATATACTGACAAGGACAACTTCAGAATATGACAAAAAAAAGGGCATTGCTAAATTAAAAAAAAATTTAGAAAGGAGAACTAAAGTTTTAATTTTAAATTAATAAGCTGGAAAAATTTTAAAACAATTATTTCTAAATTCATAAAATATGTTTATCAAATTATATATGATTTGTTTCATTTTATAATGGTAATCCCCTATTTTTAATCGCATTATTCATTGTCTTTTACTTTTAAAATAATTTTCATTTTTGTACAGCATTTTCTTCCTTCGGCCGGACGATCAAGCAACGCGGTATCGCATGACTTGTACCCATAAAGTATAATTAATGGATTGGCGTCACGGCGATTGAAATGGGCGTGAAAAGGTTGTTGGGGGCGTGTAGTAGACGAATCACTAAAAAGGATATCAACCGTAAATGGACGTGAACAGAATACTAAATGTACAAAGGATTAGCTGAGAAGAAGACAGGAAGATAATTTTAAGGGTTGAACATATCGTGGGTATTTAAGGTTTCAAGAATTGTCACTTTTTTTAAAAGTTTCTTGCCAAAAATTCTTTTCGCTAAGGCCCTTGCAATCCAAATAAAAATTGTTCAATTGTTCAATTGTTCAAACTCTTTATTTTCAGTTCTATGAATAGCGGGTAGTGATTTGATATTTACATAAATTAAAAATATTTAGAGAGCCTTAGAGTAGATGCAACATTTTAACTTTAAATTATTAAAAACAAAAAGGCTTTGGAACAATAAAAAAAGTATAAAGTTGCCGTCCATTTTAAGGACCACTTATGAGTTCAGTTATTTCAGCAATTAATAGAAAATTCTTTACATCAACATGGAATTTTTCTTTATTAGACAAGAAGAAAAAATTGTTTTTTAGCGTTATATAATAATTTTACAGAAACGCTTGCATACTTTTTGTTTCAAAAAGTTATTTCCTACCTATATGATTGAGTTTTTTTATAATATCTAATGATTTTTAATTATTTATCGTAGTTAGTCAAAATATATCTTGGTGAATTAACCTATAAAAATAACAACTCAACATATCAGTTGATAAAGTGATTGAAAAGATTGTAATAGATAGTTGAATCAAATTAGAAAATATATAATAGTGGAAAAAAATAGATTAATTGACAGATTTTTATATGTTTTTTTTATAAACATGTTTTTATAAAATGTACAATATTTACTATATTGTTTTGGGATACCCCCTTATACAATACGATTTTCCTGATACTAATTACATTATACAAATTTCTCTATTTTACATTTTGGTAAAATAAACCGAAGGGGTAAAAAAATATAAACAACTAAAATTGAGTTAGGGTAAGAGAATAAGGAACATGAAATATAAATATGCAATGGTGTGGTTGAAAATGATGTAAAATTTGTGAGAATCTAAGAAAACAAAAGGTAGTTTTAATTAATCTCTTGTTTTTATTTTCTTTGTTCATTTATATAAATTTTCAATATTTTTAACGACACCATAGTTTTATTTTGATTTTATGTTATCTTATTATCTTACTCTGTTACTTAGTTTTAGTTGTTGGTATCTTTTTAGCCCTCATGAAGCCCTGCAACGTGGAGCAAAACGTTGGCACATGATAGTTTATTTATTATTTTAGTTATTTTGACCACACCCGAGCCAACTTCCGTTTATTAATTGCTAAAATTTATTTCATCATGATTCAGATGCCTACTACAATTAGCACATTTCCCTGTCAACAACCTAAGTCAAATCACAAAAAATTATATTCGTTTATTTTTTATAAAATTAGCTCTAAGAGTAGTTTACAAATCTAAAAGCAGTATTGGAATGAAAACCATGAATGAAATGACATCACGATTCTAAAAGAGTTAAGAAATTGTTGGTATAGTTCCTACAACTGGTGCATCAAACCTAGTCGCGATCAACATATTGATCAAGTTCATGACTACAGAATTAATCAATGACCTCCAACCGGGTGACCTGGAGTTAAGGATGAGACGTACTTCAAATAGTCAGCAACATTGTCATACATGTTAGGGATCTTACGTAGGGGGGAAGGGGCAGGAGAAACATTCTCGAGGATGGGGAATCCGTGGAACCTGAAAAGGGTTAATTAAAAATATAAAAAAATCGAAAAATAGTTTATACATAAAAATGATTGACTGTAACAGAATATGAAGGTGATGGTGAGGGGAGTAGTAAAAAAGGAACAACAATAATATTTAGCTATTTATTTGCTGACGTTTCGCCCCACTGTTCAGGGCTTCTTTATGGTTAAAAAATACTAAACAACCAAAAATGTATTGACAATGTAAGAAAATAAAATGACAATAAAACAAACTAAGGTGGGATTATAATTATGTAAATATAAGTGAAAAAGTATTTAAAATGAACAAAAATAAATGAAAATAAGATATACAATAATAAGTATATATAGAATAGAAATAACATATATGATTATATTTAAAATAAACAAAATACGTAGTAACACATAAAAATTGAAAATTAGATGTATAAAAAGTATACAAATCAAAAGATGGAAAACAAAGGAAATAGGATGATAATAAATAAAGATCAATAAAAAATAAATATAATAATAATAAAGAACGAAAGAACAAATCAGAACCACTCATCTCCCGTGTTCTAAGAACGCAAATGAATCCCTAAGGTGGATGTGGGATAGACATAGAGTGGGGGTAGATGACGATTAAAGAGGTTACATATAAGTGGAATACAAGATAAAGATATTAAAATATAAAAATAATGGTAAAGTATGATTATAACATAATATAGTTGGATAACAGTTAATTCTTTCTTTTTTTTTATAATGCAGTAACAAGTTTCGTTTTCAATCCATAGCTTAATCCATATATTGTATAATATATATTATTGGAAAAATAAAAAAACAACATTAAATATTGAGTGAAAGGGGCCCCAGTGTTACTTGGCCCCAGGACCGGACTCAGCTGACAGGGCTCTAACGTATACTTTATACCCGTTGCCCACTTAAACTGAAAGACCTGCCATTATGATCTCCACAACTGCCTCCTAAATTTGTTAAGTATGACATAAAATAGGATTGGGTTCGACACAGCAGTAACATTTTTTTTCATCTTTCAATGCTATCCTTTGTTATTCCTTTCCTCTTACCATCCCCAATTCTGAACAGTTATAAATTCCAATGATTCCTTTATACTATACTTTTAACTAACGATACACGGATGGTTCCTGATTCCCAAAAATCTGTTAAAATAAAACAAATTTATATAGGGATATTCGTGTGTGTACTTTTCATAGCACATATCGGAGTTGCTCACTCACGAGCTATTTTATGATTCACATAAAAAGTGAAAACAATTTTCATGCCTGAGGAGGAATAAGTTTTTCTTTACTAACTATTACTCTATCTTAGATCTTTCCATGACTCGCCTTTCATAAGGTCATTCTGTTCACTAAGAGTGAGTACTAAATCTATGCTCTTTTATTTGACTAATGAGAAAATCATTCATCCATATTTTCATCCTTATAGCAATAGAATAAGGATATACTCGAGAATAAATTATAATATTGCTTTTGTGGTGAATAGGCATATAGAATTATGTTCTGAGAATGTGAAAAAAAAAAGATGTTTTAAATATATGGGCGTGCCAGATGTTCTCTTTTTGAAGTTGTTACTAAAGCTTTTTGTTTTGTCCTTCAGCAAAAAAAAAGTTTTTTTTTTAATCATTATTTGTTTAATAAGAAATTAAGGGCAGAATGGTAGCAGGGACTAGAAGTCTTTATGCCCTGCAAAAAGCTCTCCGATACAAAAGACTCTCCAAGAAAGCAAAGCTTTTGTTATACAAAACAATAATTAGGCTAGTGGTAATGTATGGCAGTGAGAAGTGGACTCAAACCAAGGAAAATAGAAGAGCTCTACTGGTTTGGGAGAGAAGAGTCCTAAGAAAGATCTTTGGAGCCGTTAAAGAGGAGCACAGGTTCTGAGGAGAATCAGAAGCAATGACGAAATAAAGGAATTGTATGGAGAGCCTGATATCCTCTGTGCTATTCAGAAGAGCAGGCTAAGATGTCGCTGTGACATCGCAGGCATATCCACGTCTTAAATTCGTCGTTTTAGTTTCATACAACTTTTCTATTTTGAACTAGGCCTTTTACACACTCAGACTCGTTAATTTGGACTAAGGGGACCTCAAAACGTGTTTTTGTTTTTAGGGGAAAACTCGAAATTTAGCACAATTGCAGTACTTCCCCTAACTGCATATTCCATAAATAGGTGAAGTGAAAGTAGAAATGATTCATATAACAATTGTTTTTATATAAACCAAGTATTCTTTAATAGTGGTATATTAACTCAAAACTTTACTGTTAAATAAATGTGGTCCGTATAAGATTAATGAGGATTAAATTTGTTAGCTTTTAAAAAACTAATAAAAAAAAGTCAAATTATTGTCATCTAAAGATATTAAAATTTTAGGAACTTTGAACTGTATTCTTTTACTTTATATTCATGTTTCTGACACTAAAAATATCGAATATCATTTAGGTTATCAGTATCAGATTATCAGTAAGTTAAATATTATTAAGCCTAATAAAAAGGAAAAACGAAGGAGGAATAATAAAAAAAAAAAAAAAGAAAAAGAAATTAATCGAGAGAGCTGTGTATTTTTAATAATTGGTTAAACAATATTTTATTATTGATATTGATAATTACTTTATTTATTGATAAGTATTGTTACAAACTGCCACAAACTTGGGCAATGAGTAATAGTGCTAATTGAACACATTCATTCCAAAAATTAAAAAAAGAGAAAAAAATAAATAAAATAACATAAAAGTAAACAAACAAAATCTCTAAAAACTGTATTAACAGAAAAAAAATAAAAAATGAACATTAACAAATAATGTAAAATAAATCATATACCATATTTACAGGTTAAATAATAAATGCTTAAAAACATTGACCAGTTATGCTATTTTACTTTCTAGCGCTTTTTTTTTTTTTTTTTTTTTTTTGATATCACGAATAATTAAACTCTTTATTTTTACAACAATTATGAATACAACCATTACTAGCTCTAAACGTTTTTTTTTAAATATCAAGAACTATTATATATGATTCAATGCATATAAAAACTGCTAATTTCTTTTACAAATGTATTAATTTATTTGTGATTAGAGTTGGAAAGTATACACTTTATTTTTTTTATTATTATTTTTTGTATAATACTGTAAATTATAACTCTATTAGATATTAAATCAAGAAGGTTTTATATTGTATACCTATGTATGTGTTTATGTATATATTTAATTTTAGTTTATACGTTATTGTAAAAATTATAAACGAAATACTGTATTTTAATATTAACTTTGAATATTGAAATACTAATTTACCAACACCAATTGGGCCAGAGTCCATCCATGGCTACGTTTTTATATAAAGTAATAAACATATATAATATGATCTTAATATTGTCCATATTTCCCAGAATTATCCTGCATTTATATATGAATATATAGCGAGAGAGAGGGGAATTCACTAAGAAAGAAGAGGATAGCGTCGGTCCCTTACCATAGGCACAAAGCACCAGATATACAATAAACTCGGTGGTATATGAAAGAACATCGAACGCTCTCCAATGGTATCCTCAGGAGCTTGCTATTTCAAGACAGAATGATTAGATACGTGTGATGTTTTCCAATGAGTTTTAGTTCACTCTTAACACCTGAGGCCGGCGATTTGGAGAGTGAGTAGGCGTGTGGAGGGAGGTACTAGGAGTGGGGTAACCCGAAAGGGTGCAGTTAGGAGTTGGGTCGGTAATGGTTAGGGGGAACAACTTGGAGGGCGGAGGCCGACCTACACGTGTACCGGGGATAGGCTCTAAATACACAGCAGTGCTTCACAAAGTCCTTAATGATTAAATAACCAGAACCACTTATTTTCTAGCGTAAAATCGATTTGGAAGAACATTTTAAGGTGCTCTTACACATTTCTCGAACTATGGCAAATTCACACTTAAGTAGGCGTAAGTGTAAGCAAAATAATAAGGGGCTTGTGCTGCATCCACACTTTTGTTCTTAGTTAGTATTATTTTAGAACTACAAATATATTAATAAACGCGGTCTCCGGATTAATTGATTAAGGAATTTCCCAAAACTTCAGAATCAATTAATTTAAGTTAAAGATCATGGCAAAAATATAAATTTATGAATATATTATATGTCTGGGTAATTAAATCAGTAATTATCTAATAAAAAATCCAGCAGGAAAGCTGAATATATAGGTTATCTAGTTGGATTTCTTTGATATTTGTATCTACTACTACACGCTTTGCCGATATTTA
>NW_027113381.1:714959-721463 GCF_000696795.3 Halyomorpha halys
GGATCAATCCTTAACGTGACGGATATTGATATTTTTATGGGGGCATTCAGTTGGTTACTGATAAGTTCAAAATCAATCTTTATACACACTAAGTGAAACAGTCAATAGTAGGTATTACGGTGTTTGGAGAGCTTCGTGATATTGTCCGAGTGGCCACTATATGTTATATGCTCGTTGGTATTCACAAGAACAGAACCACGATATCTCATAAAATATGATCTTTTAATTTATTATAATTATTCTTATATGACTAAATATTTCTATGTTTATATCAATAAACATTTAGAATTCAAGAAATCGATTTTCAGAAAATATTTTTTTGTTTATGCATTTTCATAAAAAAAAAAAAAATCTAGTGACAGGCTTGCCAATATTTTAAATAGCAAGACGAAGAAAAAATATAAATACACAAGACGTATCATGTCTTTATGATTCCAGTTCACAAAGTTCCTGAAAAGTAATACAAGACTCGAAAAATAGGTAAATCCTTTAATTTTGACAATATAAAAGTGCGTTTTGCGGTTAAAAATTTAATAATGACCATAAATGAAATTATTCTAAAGAAGGTGTTATCTGCAAATCCTGAATTTTTCTGTTCGTCCATTACACGTATCAATTTTAAATTATAATAAGTCACTTATTTATAAAAATAAATAAATAATTTTAAACTAAGAGGAATTTTAGTTTTCCTCTTTTCATTCAAATAAATAAGATTTTTTTTTTTCAGGAACGAGAAATTAAGAGGTAACAAGCATAATCAACCAGCATTATGCATTGTATTGTTTTCCGATTGGAAGTTTTTTATTTTTTCTAACCTTCCTGTATGTAAATATTTGAGAGGATAAAGTTAAGAAAGGTACCAATAAGAAGTTTGAAGATTCATGTTCTGTTCTGCATTGGTGATTTATAAGCAGCGATATGAGCTCCAATCTCCCTTATGTCTTTTCGATATTGCCCTGACAGATTTATATTTCAACCGCCACATTGTTGTTTTTTCTTCGGCCTAGGAAAGTCATCGATAGTCAACAAGGAGATGATAAATACATTCAACTAAAATACGTTTAATTTATCTGTAGATTTCGTTCTTTGTAATGAACTGAACAAATATGAATAGCATCATAATGAACTTTGATAAACAATTGAC
Organism: Halyomorpha halys; assembly: GCF_000696795.3. NCBI lineage: Eukaryota > Metazoa > Arthropoda > Insecta > Hemiptera > Pentatomidae > Halyomorpha > Halyomorpha halys. The sequence continues at coordinate 716,104 of NW_027113381.1, forward strand.
AATAAAACACTAACAAAAACCGTTTATCTCTTTTTTTTTTAAATATTAAAGGCAGATAACAACACAATCCCTTAAGTCCCTTTATTTGCAATTTTTAACTAATCATTTATACATCTTCAGCAAATATCAAATCACATAAATAAAGAACCGATATAGAGAAACTAATTAAATCGACTTAGGACTCGATGTAAAAAAAAACAAACAAAGAGTTTGCTTAATATCAAACTAATACTTTGAAAGGGTTCCTGATAATAACTCTAATAAATATAGACTAACCAGAATGGAAGAAAAGCGCTGGGATTTCTTGGAGCCCTGCTTTACCTTCCACACGGGGTTTGCAACGCTGGGCTGGAAGTTCCCCAGGCTTGTATGTAGATAGGAATGTAAATTTATTCTATTGTTACTTCAATTTAATTTTCATTGTGTTTTACATGCTTTTTTTATTATTATTACTTGGTCCGTTTTGTTTTATTACATTTTTGATTTAAATTTGTATTTTTATTTATACAAATCATAATTTTTTTTTTGTATATTTCTTATTTATTATTATTTGTGTTCCTTTTAATTCAGTTAGTACTACTGTTATCATTTACATTTTTATTTGTATGTTCTTTTTTTCTTTTGTTTATCTATGTCAGTATATATTTTATGAATAAATATTTTAATACTAATATTTAATGACCTTGATTTGTGACAGATTGAATTAATTCTCTTAAATAAAATAAATATAATAGATCTTGGATAATTTCTTATCAATTGGCAATATATTATTGTCACTAAATCTCAACATGGCCATATAGCGCCCGACTCTTATTCATTTGCCACACAAATGGTCAACTTATGAGGAACTTCAATAATGAACCTTTGTAATCGAGTAAGATAAAAAAATAAATAAGATAACCCTCCCGTCAACATTTGAGATCTTGCCTTTCAAAATAAGAGTTGAAAATCACTAGACTTTTTTTTAAAATTTGGTGTCAAAGCCATATATTATAATAATCATCCTCGAGATATGTTATTACTATTCACCAACTGTTTTAAAAATGGCTTTGAAAATACATTTGTTTGTATAACAAAGCAAATTTTTATGATGATTTAAGAAAAGTCCAATGAAGTACTTAATTCATGCTTATTGCTATAAAATTAAAACTGTCGGCATAAAGATAATTTATTTATTTATAAATATATATATGTATATTCCACAGCTAATATTTTATACGGATCCATTCACAATGTATTTTTTTTTATATAAATTGGTATATAAATTAAAATTGACGAAAGAGACCCGTTGAAAAGTACTTAAGTTAAGTAGGAGATTATCGGCTGACCGCAAGACCGATTTAGAAACCTCAAATCCTCATCGAAGTTGCTCCGGAGGTTTCAATTCTTTTACCCGCAGATTGGAATCCAAAATCCAAAAATATATAAGTTTGTTAAAGGTGAAACGGTCGTTTTCATTCATTAAAACGTATTTTTATCGTGTTTAATTGAGGTATAATTATATTAGTAATAGTGATTTTTATACATATATCTATGGTACATAATCTATAAAAATAGATTTTTTTTTATTAAATAGAAAATATTGAAATGTAGAAAAAAAAATCCAATCAATTATATAAAACCACTATCAGTTCAGGAACATTAATTTATAGATTATAAATGTAAAAAGTGTAGTAACATTGACTAAGGGAGTCGTTTGTTTAATAACTTTTTGCTATACTTAGTACTTTATTTCATAGATTTAAAAATCTTTTTTTTCCTTAAATATTTCCACATAGACCAAGAAAATAAAAAACTCTTAGAAATAAATTTAAACTATGAGGAGTCGACTGTAAAATATCAAATATATTATTTGTAATACTATGCATTGTGATATTAATAACTTAATTAATTTTTTAATCTTTTGATATTAAAAGATTTTATCATATCTATATCTTACTAGATCTTGATACTAGTAGCAGGGCATTTTAAAAATTGAATGTTTTAGTATGTTTTTAGTTTATTACACAATTTTCGGTAATATCTTATAATGTATGTTATACATATTATAGAGTAATATTAGATTCTGTTGTGTATTTACAGACAATGGTAATATACATCATACAGCACATTCACGCCATATTTACAGATATATATAAATTAAAGGATAACACAATAATAAAAAAAAAAGACTTTAATCTCAAAGTAAGATGTAACATATAAAGAAATTCATTCCTAACATAATGTTAATAAATACCAAAGTAGCTACCAAACAATCAAACAAACCATTTAGACCACACTACACCCATTTTTTTTTTAATATAAAACAATATAAGAATAAATATTTTCATTACAGTTTTATTAAATATATATGTTTAACATATATGTAAATTCTGGCCCTAATTCATTGTCCATTTTCAAATATAATTCTGTTCACCCTAATTAAATTATCAAAATATTGTTTCATATACACAGCTAACGGAGGTACTTGTAATTATTTAAAAAAAGTTGGATAAATATTTATCGATGAAATGAATCAATCCTACTAACAAAAATAACTAAAAGAAAGTATTATTAATTTTTTTTATATACAAAAAGATTATTAAATTTCAATATTTAATCATAAAAAAAAATGTTTATGTGAGAGAAACGTTTATAATCTCATATTGCTGTTGAATAAGTGTTTTCAATTTGTTTTTATATTTGATAGTACTTTAAATTATTTTTTTCAATTTAAAAAGATTTTTCGAATGGACAATTTCTTTACTCTCTGTCTGCAATCAACAAAAAAATTATTATTGTTTAAATAAAATCAAGGAGATCCAAATTAAAGTCTCAAAACATTCTTTATTTCCTTAAAAGTCCGACGTTTCGGCCAGTTCAGTTATCCTCAAGGATAATCTTAAATACAAATTTACACTCACATAAAATATTTAATAAACTTTTTGCAGACTATTCTGCCCAGGTCACCAATTTCAGTCAAAATTACTCTATTTTTTCACCCTTTTATTTACCATTTACAACTTACATTGGTATTTAAGATTGTCCTTAGGATGGCCGAATTGGCCAAAACGTTGGACTTTAAAGGAAATAAAGAATGTGTTGCGACTTTAATTTGGATAAATTTGATTTTACTTAACAATAATAACCAGTCTCAAGAGAGAGAAAAGATTATGTATAAAAATTCTATTATCAATATACCAAACATTTTAAATTGAGCTGTATATAACCTCATTTCAAAAAGTTATTATTATTCTGCAATTTCTGTTGTATACTAGGTGCCCTAAATGGTTAAAATCTAACTTTTATGTATAGTTCTTAACTAGTTTCCATATTTTTCTGAAATATTTATGAGAACTGTCGGATTTCATAGTCATAGAAATTCTATTCCCTTCAGGCAACTCCTCTTTATGAAAGTTTTGACAGCTTTCAGAGCGGCAGCTTTCTCATCGGATAAGTCACACCTTCAGTGTATTAAGGTGTCGGCGGTGTCCAAACAGTATAAACAGTTGTATGAACGTGCAAGTCTCATTTGATAATTGTATAAAAAATGTTTAATTCACTAATCCTAATTTGTAAATACTATCATGAATTTTTGTGAGAATAATTATTTTTTTAAAATCATTATAATAAGTCACAAAAAAAAGAAGTAACAATCTGAAATCGAATGAGGAAAAAATAAAGGCAATTGTAATAGGTTCCAATCAGTTTCTAAAAGTTGTTCCTCCGATTCGAACCTTGTTCTACATTATAATATCATAAACTTCTGTTTAACCGCAAAACAACATTTAACAGAAGTATTTTCTGGGTAAACCAAATAAAAATAAAAAATGCATTCGATTTCTTCGGTCGCATCTTTTTACCTTAATGCAACTGAATTCGCCATTTATTTCCATTTGAAATCCGTTGACTCCTAGTCACTTCCTTATTATTCTCCCACTTCGTCCACTGTTGTACGGTATATAGGGGTTTCATTGTGGATCCTAGGCGAAAGTAAAACGATTAATACATGGCTATGTACGATTTACCTTCGGGATTCCCAGAGACGCCCCCGCTTCCGATTTCATGAGGAGTTGACATGGCTTTACCCTCCCTTACGTTATATTTCCTTCCAGCCTTTCTCTAACAATTTATCCAATACCACCCATATCAGATCTGCTCAAATTCAAATACTCTATATTTCTGCATTACAATTTCCTGGTATTTATCTTATATTCGACGGCCCAACGAGCTGCAGCTTTTGACAGAGGTTTCCTGACTGGCCCCCGTTCCTTATGAAATTAAATTACTATTTCCATTCGTCGCTCCAGTACCTTCAAATTCTGCTTCTTTTTTCATTTACTACCCACCCAGTTCCAATAGAATTGATATAGATGTTCTTTATTTGCATAGAAACCTAATAAAAACTGCGCCATTAATTCTGTATATATTTGTACTTGCACTATCATTGTATATACACAGTAACCCTATGCAGAAGAGGTTTATTTAAAAAAGTGTACATACTCCATGCGAAACTGCATACTGTGTGTATGTAATGTGGTGGTAACAATAGAATTTGTTACTGTACTATACTAAAAATGTTAAAAGAAAAGATAGCAGAAAAATAAATAAAAAAAAAAAAGTATAAAATAAAATAGCTAAAATGATGCAATTAGAACATGGAGTTAGAGAAGGCAACTAATTATTTAATACAATAGATAACAAGAATTAAAAATACAAACACAGTGCTGATGTGGGAATGAACTATTGAACTAGAACAAAAATTTGATTAATTGGTATTATATAAGAGGTACGATTGGGGTATGATCACATTTGGGCTAACTCTATACTAGAAATGAATGGAATATGGTCCGGGTGCGGTAAAAAAAAAAAAAAATTTCATTCATCTATACACACGGTTAATCAATAATCTTCCAGTATACTAGAAATGAAGTGCACCAGGTCTATTTTGTATTTTCCCAAGATTTGAGATAGCTTAAGTAGCCATGTATCTCCGTGCGTTATGCAGGTTTTTATTAAATTGAACCTCAGGGTGCAGTCGAAAAGTAAATGATTAAAAGTTGGCGGAGTTTGCCCGTCGCAATTACAGAAATCACTGTTAGTTATGTTAAATCTGTTAAAGTAGTGTTTGGACGGTCCATGTGCTGTCATAGTTGGGTCAGTTTCTAGTGTGTACTTTTTATTTTGTTATAATTTTGAAAAGTTATGTTAGGTATGTACTTATGAAGGAGTCGTCCTTTAGTCGAAAGTTGCCAACATCGTATACATATATTTACAGAGTAATAATAATTAAGAGTATAAACATCCACAGAATTATCTGTGATATCAGTCTGATCTCACATTGTCGTCTTATAGTGAATTTGTATAGCGGGTCACTGGAG
>NW_027113381.1:730405-731910 GCF_000696795.3 Halyomorpha halys
GTCATCCCGACATAAACATACCCTAGGCTTGTCTACTCAGTTAATTTAATTGATTTGTTTTTTTAGTTTTATTTACTATTTAAGCAATTATCTATTATGAGCAATATTTCTTATCGTTCTGGTGCAGTAGCTAATTGCAAAAATACTACTATAAAAACTCTACTAAGGTTCTTTTTCCAAGTGGCAATAGATGTCAAAACTAGAAGAATCATTTGGTTAAAGCTGGTTAGAAAGGGATCTAAAATTATTATCGAATATTACTAAAATATTATATTTTTGTAAAGATCACATCGATATGAGTATAAAGATACAAATAGTAATTTCATTAGAGGTTATATTTGTTCCGTAAGACTGCTTAAGGTAACTAAAAACGTAATGAGTTTGCCTTTATAAATACAAATATATATTTAAAAGAAAATGATATGTAACTGATGTTTTAATATTTTTAAACTGCTGAACAGAAATCCGAGTTTGTGTCAATCTTGTCGATAACATTAAATCATCGATTCTAGACTACTTTCTACATTCATGAAACCGTATTCCATAGTTGGCTAAAAAAAAATTAAAATTCTTTTAATAGCAAAATACGTAATAATTTAATAACAGCTAAAAATTGTTGATTGTTTATGTCTAAATAACGTCACATATGAAACCATCATAGAGTTTTCCTTTTGTTGGTACACAGATTAAAAATCTTAGTTTTTAAAACTATATCTATATTAATTAAAACATATATGATTCCGTTTCAGTATTGAGAGACAATAACATTAACATTATTTCAATATTTTTTCTATTTCATCAAATATTTTATTAAATTCAGTATTGTTATTGAGAATATTTAAGCAGAAAATAATCATCAATAGCATTTCAATATATTGCTAACCGCATGCTTGATGTTATTTCAAGGACTTCTACGGAATATCAGATTAAATTCAGTTTGGATGCAATGCACTAATAATGGCTAATAAGTTAAATACATGCATCCATTGCGGGCCGAATTCCCAATATACAGAATTAACAACATATAGATAATAATGGAATGAGGATTCTGTGAATCCGATTCGATTTCAATTTGATGCGTTCCTGGAGCCACAAATCTCTCTGGCCTATGCACAAATAACCGGCATTGGGTTTTATAAGTGGATTCTGTATTACCCCTGTTGAGATGAAATACTAGGCTGCGGATTTGTTTAATTAGGATTGGCTTAAAATCATTAAATGATACTGGAGAGAATAATTCCTGTAATAAATAATTTAAAAATTTATTTTGCCTGACAAACCCCACCAGATCACCTTTACTCTCCGTCATAAACCTCTACCCTCCTGTCCTACTGTAGTCTTTTTAAATACTCCACTAACGCCTGTTGAACAGATTCAATACTTAGGACTCCATCTTGACAAGAGACTTACTTGGAATCCACATACAAGACTTAAACGATTAGAAACTGCTCGCAGATTTCGATTGCTACAACACCTACTTGACAAACGCTCTAAACTTCCCATTC
>NW_027113381.1:736275-738463 GCF_000696795.3 Halyomorpha halys
CATTTGTTTGTGTTTATCTTCCGTCATTTCTTTAAGAAATTATGAAATGTTAGTCAATATCCCGTTTTTATGAATCATTTAAAAATTGATACATAATTAACATGTAACATGTAACCTATCTAAAAATATGTGTTTATCATTATTTCAGTTACTGTATATTTTTTAATTATTAATTGACCGTATATGATGATTGTAGGAAGATGTAAAGTGCTAAAATAGTAGAAAAAATTATTTACTTATTAGTAAAATAAATAAATTATTTCAAGTAAAAATTATAATCATATCCATAATTACATACTGCTACTTTAACCGGATAGTTAACCACTTTTAACATTTAACATTTTTAGTTTTGACTGCCGTCAAAATAGCCCTAAAGAAGCCCTGCAACGTGGGGCGAAACGTTGGCTCATTAAAATAGTATATTTCTACTATTTGAATGTTTTTTTTTACCGCACCCGGACCATATTCCTTTCAACTTTTAACTTTTAATTTCACACATTATTATATTCAATATAGATTTATTCTTATAAATAACGTCATTGAAATATATAATTATAAATAATATATCCAATTATTCAATCCTTAAATTACCAGTTGAACATAATAATTTAGATAGAATGACGAGTTTTACATTCAGCAGGAAATATGTATGTTGATATTTTAAATTACATAATGTATCATTTCTATAAAACGCATAACAGGAATGTGGGTAATTTTTATTAGTAATTAGCGAAAATTTAAAATTTATATTCAACAGTTAATATTCTACTAGGCTCAGCGACACAGAAGGCGGCCTGTCGCGGTAGGAAGCGATCTAGCGGTCTTTGCGGCGGTCTGTGATTGTGTGGATTTGCGAAAGACAGCAAATAAAAAGAAAAGACAATTATGGATACAATAATCTGTCAGCTGTCATTTGAGGAAGTCAGAAGCTTCATCCTTTTTTTAGCACATTTTAACAATGTTCGTGTGAACTATAGAGATAAGTGTATTTATTTATATATACACCATCATTACGAGCTGAATCTCATTACTAGAACTAATCTTCCAAAGCTAACAAACGTATCCCGATCTATTTGTTTATCAAACAACACTTCTAACATGACCGTTCTCGATAAACCTGAGTTTGCAACAGGTACAACAATAATAAAGATCATAGAATAACCAAAATATAACTATGATAGGGAAAATTTTGTATTATTTGCAATAAAAAATATATTACATTGAAAATAAAAATTTACCGGTAAAATTAATAATTTTCACGAGATCTCTAAAACGGTTCGCGGCCATATTCTCTGACCAGATTATAGGAAGCTAAAAAATTAAATGTATTTTTTCCGGGATAGCTCACCCTTTTAAATGAGTTTAATTTAAATACAATTATTACATTTTGTGTATTATCACTAATTAACTTGATGCTAAATTAACTTAAACAAGAAAAAAATATGTGAGAATTAAATTTCATTTATTATTCGTAATTTAGAAAATCATTTTAAATTAAAAAAAATATGATATGGTGAATTTTGTGTTGTTTTTTTTTTTTGTTCACTTGTTTTATTATTGAGCAGTGTAAACAATTTAAAATATTTTGATTGATAAAAAATAGTTCATACTTTATTCCAAGCTAAATGATAAACTGTTAACATCATGTAAAGAAGTACTTTATTTTTATATTACTTTCGCATGATGTTAAACAAAAAAGAATACTTCATGAGTTTATATTTGAACTGCTGACAAGAGATCACAGATTTGGGATGTTTCTTTTTCTCTGTCTGCGTTGTTGATATTCCATAGTTATCATGTTATGTTTCATTAACGAATCATAATTTACAATGTTACCTAAATTATGAATGCTAAATATTTATTAAATAATATTAAGATACTTATAATTTCAATAATAAATGCAACTTACACTGCTTTAAACATAAATTATAAGTGACATAATTATCGACAAGTTAATATCTAACAAGCATGAGGAATGAAGGTTTTTCACAGCTATGGTTTATAACCAATGAGAGTTAGTTAATTTTCTTACGGTAATTAAAAAAAATATATGTGGTAAATATATATGGTCGGATCGAATTTAATTAGTATTATAGGATAAAATTAGTAGATATAGGATATATATTAATTAGTAGATATCGGATAAAATTTAATTAGTAGATGTAGAATAAAATTTAATTATAAACAA
>NW_027113381.1:738697-743372 GCF_000696795.3 Halyomorpha halys
TCTTATTTTCCGTTATAATACAATTTATGATATAAAAATGTTTTTAACATTTCTTGTTAATTATATCAAATTCCCACTTTTTGGTTTTTTCCCTGTATAAATCTTGTACGAAAGCGGTATTATGCACTTTCAAATCACCGGATCTCTGAAAAAGAAACGGATAAACGGATTATACACACACAAAAAAAAGTAGTGATAAAAAATATATATTTGAACAGTTGTGAAGAGTAAAACAAGTTTTAGGGATGCCGGTCTTCCAAGCCGGAAAGATGCCCTCTGGGCCTGAAAAAAAACACGGTTTCCCCTTCTATCGGCCCAGGCACCAGATGCTAATACTATGCAACCCCTTAAACACACCCCTCTAGTACGAGAAAATAAACTATCAATACGTCATAACTAATTAATATGGAATATCCTCACTTATATACAAACCGCCAAATAAAAAGCGGAAAAGGATTTCCTGAAGACAAATTTTTCTTTTAATCAGTTTACTTTAAATATATCCATCAACTATAGAAATCAGACAAATGAAAAATTTGAAAGATAAATGATATATCAAAAACTCTACATTTCTTACCTTTAATTTGTATCTTCTAGAATAACTGACAAATAATCCCGAGATTATTGTAAAATGTGATGTTAAATAAATTAAGAAAAGTTGAACAGGAGTGTACTACAGCTTGTATGACAAATTAATCCAGAATCCACGAGCTTGTTGGTACGTTGGCTTTTGCTTCTATAGATAGGGAAGATGTCTGTAGGTTGCTGTGACGTTCCCCTAAAGGGTGCCAAATCTCCAAGTCAAGGATTGCAGCTGTGTCTAGTTCGTCATATCCAAGGACTCCTTTTATCCAATAATTGGAAAAGACAGAATAGTCAGGCAATGGTTGTGCTACCGGGGATTCAATAGGTAAATATATGAGGGATTCTGAAGGATCAAACAAAGTTGAAGATTTGGGATGTGAACACCCGGAATATGCTTATCATGCTACAACTTACACAACATGGATTTAAAGTCACTTACCTAATTTTGTGAGTAAAACTAGTAACACGTCTGCGCTGTCAACACTCTAGTATTGTGTACTACAAACTGCATGTACGAGCTATGAATAACAAGGACTCAAAGTCTATAGCTGACGACGAAAGAATGTCCATCCATATCGATGGATACAGTGTTCAGGTTATAGGGGATTAATTCTTCCAAATGTTCTGAATTACAATACGAATACAATGTTTGATTTTTTTTTTTCCCACGAACAACACTTTTTAATTGAAGATCTCTTCCTTTAACACTGAGACTAACGAGTTTTCATAATGGATTCTTGGAAACTGATACGACAAGAAGAGTGTCGATATATGTGAGGAAGCAAGAGACAGATAGAATTGTTATTTAAGCAGGCTTGGCCACGAACTAACTCGACGAGGGGGCAACGGGAGTGGTGGGGGTAGGGAGGGGAGATTTCCCCCACCCCTCACCTATCCACCCCCACCCCTTACCTGATAATATAGCTTGCTTATTTCTTTACTGGATTTAATGTTTTATTTGAGAAACGCACACAAAATAAATAGAAAATCTCTTAAAATATCAGTTTTAAATTTAACCTTCAGCAGTCAACATAGACGTAATCGAGAAAAAAGATCGGTTAAGAATAACACAGATGTACAATAAAACAAAATTCATTTTCGGGCGAAAAGACTTATAAAAATCAATTACATACATTTTCAAACACACACACTCTTATATATATATATGAAAGGGTGAGAATGACAGTGTAAGTTACTGTTACCTTCTTTCGAGAAATTGAATGTTTCGTAGTTGAGTTTAAATATGTGTTCATTACAAATATAAAATTTAATTACACATCATTTACTTAATTGATATGAATATTTTTACATGTATTATTGTAAATACATTTGCAAAAAATCCAATTTTTCAAAATAAAGGAAACGTGACCCTTCATATAATCTCTGAAATTAAATAATAGACATATTATAAAAATATAAATAATAAAAAATTAAATATATCTATATAAACTTTAACCGTAATGAAATACCAAAACCTTGTAATCTCAAGTAAAATTAGTCGTTATCATCTGAAAAATACAAAAAAACAAATCTAAAAGAAAATTTATACCAAAATCTTATAATATGTTGTGATAATATTATTCCATTACGTTTTTTGATTTTGATTTTGTTATGCAATAATTTTGATTTCTTATGCAATATAATAATATATATATAAATACATAATTATCGAAAAAAAAGACAAAAAGTACTATGGCACTGGAATATTTGTTCACCGGATGTGGATTAAAACATTATAATATTATATTTTATATGTTATAAAATTTTCAATGAGAACGAACTAAATATCAACCATTTTATAATTAAATCAATACGTACATGACTGTATGCTAGATATGTTATATAAACAAAAAAAACATAATAATAAAATTAAAATTTATCACATATCTTGTGCAGTATAATAATAGTACATTTTCCACTAAAAAGCAATAATAAATTATATTAAAGCTGTTGGAGCGTTATATTTATTGAATTATTAAATATAAAATTTATTAATAATTTATTTCTATATAAATCTGAACATTTACAGAGACAGAATCGAATGCTTTTTCCATGTTTTTTTAATGAATAACATGAGCTAATTAGCCAGTAGTGGAGTGAAAATGACAAAATTTTAATTGTTAGTTTAATGATATTTTTCTAAATGTGCTGCGTTCCTATGTATTATAAATTTATTGATCAAATGAAGTTAGGGATGTCAAGAGTTTTACGTTAAAATTCTCTATTTTAAAAACATACGAACGAATAAGAGGAGGAATAACAGAAGAAAAACGATATTTTTTGTATATATATACATAACTAAATACTCCATTTTATGAGCTTAAAACGCTTAATGATAAGCTAAAAGAAAAATCAATCGTAAAACGCTTCTACAAATTACAATTTTTTTTTATTGTAAATAACTTTTTAGAATTTCCAATGTCCATTATTTTCCTGATTTCATTTGTTTTTAATTAAAAACGTATAAATTATAGAGAGACTGAAATCTGTCTAACTGTAATTAATTTTTATTAATTAAAGGTTTTCCTGAAATTCACATATGAATTAATGTAAATATTTTATCCTCGTCCAGAGTTATTTTTAGATCGTCGTAAATAAAGTAAAAATATCAATAATTAAGGCGAAGATCTATTTCATAATGTATTGTTAGTAATTATTGCGAAATATTCTCTAAAGAAAATTATTTATGGAGATTCTGATTGGATATGGACAATTTTTCCCCAGAATACCTGCACGTAAAATATGAAAGTTTGATCTACATATATTTTTTAAATATATTTATAGCAATTTAGAACAGTACATTATAATACTTTTATTAAATTTGATCTCAGTTATAATGGAGTGAAACAGGCGTGTTGAGAACTACCCGTTGGTAGCACTCTAATGACGTTTTTACACAAGCAGGTCTTGCGGCCATCATATTTTTAGGCGCCTTGGAGGATTGGCGGGAATGTAAGAGGATGCTAGATTAGAAACTAGCAAGCTTTGGTAGTTAGGGAGTTTATAATGGAAGGAATGATATCTGGTTTGGGCTAGATCGTTTACATAGGGAATATTAAGGTCTTTATGTATGATTTTATTAGTGAAAAAGTAAAGAGCATTGAGAATTTTACGAAGGATTTTGGGTTGTAAGGATTGGATACGAGAAGAATTCGACGGTTTAGTGGTGCCCCAAAGCTCAACTCCATATGTCCAGATTGGCCTTATTTCTGTCATGTAGATCAGTCTTTTGTAATGAGTTGTAAGTTTAGACCGTTTGTCTAATAAGTGCTGCAAGAGTCGAAATCGACGTGCAGTTTCCTGTGGTTTACTTGGAATAATCTATCAATGAGAAAGGAACGGATGATGAGAAAGTATGTAGGAGGTAGGAATTTACAGAGATTGTAATGCAGTCTTGGGTGCCAGACTCGATTAAAAGCCTGTTCTACATCGAAAAAGACTCCCGTGCAGTACATTCCGCGCTCCAAAGAAGACGAGACAACGTCCACCACACGATGACATTGCTGGATAGTGGAGAGAGATGTTCGGAATCCAAACTGGTGATCAGGGATTATATGATTCTAATCTAGGATGGGGTATAGGCATTTCTAAAATGCGTTTTTCGAGGATTGCTTTTAGGTATTCTGGTGGCTTTTGGGATTTGGGGATCATTTTAACGATAGATAATTTCCATGGTTCAAGAAAATATGTGAGACGGAGTATGGCGTTATAAATGTAGGTGAGGAATAGGATGGATTTCCGAGGATGAAGTTTTATTATTGATATCTTTAAATCGGTAATTTAGGTACGCTCTCCTATAAACATCATATTTAAAATATTTGATTTCATTTCACAAGTACAATTACTGCTGTTTAATCTGGAGCAATAATCTGTTTAAAAAAAAAATTAATCTCTTACGAGTTCCTTTAATTCGAATTATAAAAATTACTCTCAAAATTCTGGCCTATACCCTTTTCAATCATAAATCATTATTTAAAAAATACAATACTGAAATTAAATAATAGTTTTTTCTTATTCAAATTCTTCAGACAAGTTTTATATAAAACAAAATTAATTTTTTTTCATATATGTTGCATTATTCTATTAAAAA
>NW_027113381.1:743422-744414 GCF_000696795.3 Halyomorpha halys
ACATATACGCGACATTATTGAGTCACGCTTTACTGTCAAAATGACAGGGTTCTAGAAAAAAATAATTTACTTAACTAATTATTTAACATTAAAATGTAACTAATTATAAAACAGTAAAAGAAACATTATTTACCTTTTTTTATATAACTCTGTGCTTTATATAGTTGAAATATTAATATGATTAACTTGTTTACTGAGGTTTGTAGCAGAACTGGGAAGAGAGGAATGGAGAATGGTAATTTTTTTTTAATTTTTCTAAATTCTATAAATAAATATATAACGTCCTAGAAAAAACGGTTAGAATATGGGAAGACGAAAAAATAGTATGGTTTAGTCTTAGTAATGTAATACCTATGTAGAACATAAAGTTATAAACCAATTGTAAGTTATGTTTCTAATTATTAATTTTAATTTTTATCCTTTAAATTTTATTGTTTGATAATTAGTTTAAAAAATTCTTTTTTAATTTTTTTTTTGTTCAACATAAGACATGACTATGAGAACAATTAAGTCTCGTCATTATATTGTTGTTTTGTTATTGACTTAACCTCAAAAAATATATATATCATTAACAGCCAAAAAAAATTATAAATTATATACAATGACAGTTTTTTTGAGTTGTCCTTAAACTTATCACTATTCCATTGAATCTTCATCAACACTAAAAAATGACATAGGAAAAGCAAGGATGATGAAATGACCCCCACTAGGATGAGTCAGCTACCACATTGTGGTGACCCTCGCATCCGTGGGGCTTCTAACAGAAGAGTGATAGATAAGCTGAATTTAAGATGTTCCAGCCCTAATATTATTTTTTACCACAGTTAGACCAAGGTTCAAGACTTGTATTATGTATAATATTTTTGCTATTAGGTTTCATCAATAAATTTAGTCGTTTTCAGGAAGTATCTATAATCAATTAATGAAATTCTAATTACAAAGTTAAACTGTTCATTTGATCAATCAGTTTATCAAAAAATATAAAATTAATT
>NW_027113381.1:745144-750323 GCF_000696795.3 Halyomorpha halys
AAAAAAAAAAAATCGACCGCACTCCGTATTCGTGATCGTTGATTCCATCTGCAGGCAGTTATACCTATACATCGTAATAAATTAGAGATTATTATTTTAATCGTTATGTTTCTAATTTTTATTACACCCACTTAATATCTAATCTTAATTACTGAGCCAATGAGACAGTTTTAAGTTGTTCTGATATAATTATTATTATTTATGACTTCTGAAGTAAATATCGTGCTAATTATAGTAATTTCTTTGATTATTTATTGTAGTTTACTCCATCAAGCACACGGATCTCTCCTAAACAATACAAATACGGAAAAAGTGCTCAAAAGTAAATCTTATTTAAGGCTAAAATAAAATTTATTGTAGCAATATCTCAAGATGGTCCCAGGGCTCCACCCCACAACAACAGTGGTGGTAAAAAATGTTTCTATGGTCTGAGAAAATAACCTTTAGGTGATTCGATAACCGGAAAGGTGTCGTCCTAAAGTAAAAATAAAAAAAAATATGTTGATGTTAGGAACCCTATACTAGTAATTTTCCGGAAATGGAAGCAAATATAGTTATTTTTAATCAATTTTGTGCCTACTTCAGTTTGAAATTTCTTAGGTAAAACCCTTATATCGTAATGCTCTCTGAATATTCAATAAAATAATCAGATATCCAAGCAATTGAAATATTTATTTTTTTTATCACTTCATATTTATTCTTAATCTCTGTCAGTATTCTGATTAACAAAGTTAATTAACTCAGTGTGATTTTATACTGTTTTGAGTACCTGATTTTCTCTGGATTTTTTTCTACTTTAATAATATATTTTACTAGTGACGCGGGAGAGAAGCGGAACTGCATCCTTGAGTTCTGTTTTGCCATCCACATTCGGAGTTCTCTCGACAGAATGAAAATATTATATGTAGATATTATTGTGATCAAGATTTTATTTAATTTTAATGATTTACCTCAGTTGTTTTCTTATTTTCTGTTATTAACCTCAGTTATCCGCCTTTTTTTATTTATGAGGGGTATATTTATAATTTTATTTTTATCCATTTTAGCTTATACTTGATTATTATATTGTTATTTTTTTATTATTATTTATTTACTTTGTAATTAGTATGTATATTTGGTATGATTGTGTACTTGCATCCTTAATACCTGTCGCCCTTGAGTGAGACAGAATGTATTATTTCAATAAAAAAATCATTTTTTTGGGGGGGGAGGAGTTCTACCAATGGGTAGTTTCTTCACAAGTCTGTATCATGAAATTGTAGTATAATATTTACTAGATTTATTTTAATGTTATACAGTTGTAAATATCAATAAATAAATAGATAATTTTTTTTTTTTAGTTTGTATAAATTCTTTTCCTTGGTCATAACACTCAAACACTTCAGAACAAAGCATTTATTCTTTCAAATATATGTAAATAACTTTTAGTTTAACTTTAGGGTAATTCAGCCATCAGTTCTGAATTGTTGTTCTGTAAGAGGGAATTAAAAAAAAAAATGGATATATTGTTTACTGGATCAGTCATCGATACTTATTAGTTAACTACTACTGGAATGCTCCAGATTCCCAAAAATATAAATATATGGTAAATTCTTCGTCAAAAATATATTTTATAGAAGTGTTAGAAAATATAATATTTAATATATACCTCTGAAACTAATTGGATATTTCCCATTTACACAGTAAAAACGATACATAAACCGTGAATGTTTATTTGTTTCATTGTAATATATAATTAATATTTCATAAATGTCTTATATGTTTAAATAAGATGTGCTTTCTCTGGTCTGAATATAAGGCAGTGAGAGCAAAAGTGGCCTAACCCTGTTTAAGCTGTTTATACTGTTTAAGCTAGAACTAAATTTCCATCGGACAAAAAATAAAATTATTTTGATTGACCAACTGCTTCTATATACCTGAATTATTGAAATATATATAGAACGAAGACTAAATCAATTTATATTATAATCATATGATCATCGCTACATTATTCATTTTACCTTAATTTGGAATAATACCCTTAATATTTATAATTTGCTAGAGGATTTATTTTATTTCATTTTTTTTCAATACCTTTTTTGTAGTTTTATCTTTTGTATTTGATAATTCTGATTTTCGTTGAAACTTGTAAATATGTATATTAACAGTAATTGTACCTTTTTGTTTATTATTTTTAGTTCACTAGTATTTAATTATTATTCATTTTCTTTTATTTTATTAGAAGTTAGTCACCTTATGATTTATAATATGATATAAGGTTTTATTTTATTTGCTCTATTTTTACTTTATATATTCTCTTAATTATTGTTGTTTATTTATTATCTTAACAAATTCGTTATTATAGTTATACCCATGATGGTTTATAATTTCATTTTTATTTTGAAAATTTTTGAAAATTCTCTAAAGCCTAATTTTGACAACTGTAATATTATTTTAAAGGGATCAGTCCTAAATAAAATAGATAATATTACTATTATCATTATTAAATAGACGTTAAACACCAATGAACTGTAAGAACAAAAAAGATCATTTGTCCAAAACATTCCGGTTAATTAACAGATGTTTACTATTAAATTTAAATAGTATAAGTTTTAATGCATTGAATGACTCTCTAACCCCATTTATAAAATAATAAATTCGATTGTTATATAATTAGAGATCCAACCCTATTTTCCCCAATATTTAGAAATTCAACAAGCTGCATCACGTGGCTAATCCTTAATCCTGTACCACTCCATATCCTAAAAAAATAAAACCCTGCAGGAGGTATAAGGGTAAGTGGAAAAATAAATTCTACCAGCAGTGTTTACATTCTGGACAGATTATTAAATTTTATATATTCAATCCAAACACAAGATAATACTGAAAACGTTTAGCGAATACGATATTTATGACTTTTTCCTTTATTAAAACCTGTTATCGTTTGAAAATTTAAATTTTGAAATCGAATTAAACTTTGTTAAAATTATTAAGGGACCTAACTTTTAAACTTTTTATTTTATTTTATTTATTTTTTTACTATTTTCACCACTGCACCCTTGCTTAGCTATAAAAACAAAATTCCCGTCCAGATAAGGGATTGGAATGACTTCTGATTTTAACTGTTACTTCTTATCACCTGTACCAGTTATGTTTAATAATATAATAGTAGCTTTTATTAAAGAATAATAATAAAATCAATCACAATAACCATTGATGGTCTTAACATCCGTTCATATATACAGACTTAACTAAATAAAAAAAAAGAAGGGAAAAAAATTATAAATGATAACCATAATTATTAAAAAAAAAATACAAATATGAAATTTATAATAAAACAATTTATACACAAGGAGAAGAAAACTAAATTCAAGGTTAAATAAAATAAATAGATCTAACACACATTCGCACTTATCTACAATATTTACATCTAACGCAGATTCCCGAAGTGTGCGCCACGGCTCCCTGGGGCGCCGCGGTTCCGTTATAAGGGTGCCGTGAAATATTCAATTAAACAATTTGCTTGGAATATCCAATTCTCGAATTTTGGCACCGATAATCGTGTATGCTGACAAAATGCCAAGAATTTAGCAACTTTCGAGTATTTCATTGTTTTCTTTCCAATCTGCATCTTTTGAAACGGCTAGTGGTAATAATAATCAGACAATGATATATTTACATGGATTCAAGATCCATTTAAAGCCAAGGCTCCATCAGAATTTACTTCTTTAGAAGAAGGATCTCTTATCGACTTCTCTTGCGATAATACTTTAAAGTTAAAATTTGATAGCATGGGACTTCAGATTTCTTGATATCGTAAAAGAGGAATATCCACTGCTTAGTGGTAAAGCTCAATGAATATTAATTCCATTTGCAACATCCTATTTGTGAGGGGCTGGGTTTTCGGTAGTCGCTGTAATAAAAAGTAAATATCGCTCACAAACTAACGTTGAACAAGAAATGAGAGCCGCCATATCCAATATTATTCCAAGATTTGAGAAGTTAAGTAGTAAACATCAAGCCCATCCATCCTATTAATAATTTTAACAATGTTAATCATCAATGGACGTTCAATAAATTGTTTGTGAATTTAAAATTCGTGTTTAATTTATTTTTCAACTAACCTAACCACATAGTGGTTGTCCAGTCTCAATATGGATATTACCGAAACAGTTGAAATTAGATATTTTATATTATCCTAAGGAAAAAAAGTAAGTATCTGTTTTTACTTTTTCAATGTTAAATGGGTAGTCGTTTTTAAAAAGGAAAGTTTTCCAATTTTTAAAGAAAGTCAACAATTTAAAAAAAAATCTGATGTATTAAGGGCGCTGCGGAAAAAAAAATCCGATTATTTAGGGAGCCGCAAACCGAAAAAGATTGGGAACTTCTGATCTAGTATATCTGTTAGCTAGCAGTCAGAACTCGAACAGCTAGTTCACAAAAGTTCTCGGCGCCACTGCCGTTTCAATCTTCGAAAAGGATTATATGGCTTGTTGGTGCTGGATAGGGATTGAGCTGAAGGATTAGGGTGATCAATGAGGTTCTGATGAAAGTTTGAAAATCTAGATGTAATAACGTCAAGGACATATGGATGTTGAGGTCATGGTATAAGGTCTTGTTTGTTACTTAATACAATAAATTGTTGTAGTAGCATTGAGTATCGTTCCTTTGATCAAGAGAGAAATGAATGAATGGACTTAAAGTTGGAAAATTTAGCTGTCCCCCACAGTTTCAGTCCGTGGGTCCAGATTGATTTAAGTATGGTCTTGTAGATCAGTAGATTGTTTTCATTTGAAAATCGAGAGTTTGTATCGAGTAGTCAATAAAGCTGACCAAATTGTCGGTTCTTGTCTTTTAAGATATGTGGGTCCCACGTGTCTCTCCAAGTTACAGAAAGGTGTCATAATGTGTAATCGAGATTTTCAGAACTTCGTTAGTGATTTTCAAGGTTCCATGGAGTAACAAATACTAATGGTATAGTTCAATTTACAACAGTGGTCCTAGATTGTGACTGAAAGTATTTGATACTTTCCAGAGTCGCTGTTTCTAGACGGTGTACGTAACACTGTATCAGATACATTACAACGATTTCTGCTACTATTTACTGTGTAATATCCAAATTGTAAACAATTTTTATTTATTACAACCCGAATATTACCTAGGTGATAGTAATAAATAAATAGCAAATAATTTGTCGAAT
>NW_027113381.1:752413-760750 GCF_000696795.3 Halyomorpha halys
CCTTAACCATCCTAACCCATTAATTCTTAATCTTTCATCCTTAACAATCCCTGATAATCCTCCGAGGCGTCTGAAAAGAAGATGGCCACGAGACCTTCTAGTTTAAATTAATGTTTGAAGTACCACCAATGGGTGGTTCCTTCCCAAGATTTTCAAGTGTCTATGAAACTTACTACATATTTACTTATAGTATTATTTTGTACAGTTGTAAATTACAATAAATAAATAATTAAAAAAAAAATTTCCACTAACATTTATCCACAACCACTACACGAACTGATGTGAGTTTTAATTTACTTGTAAGTTATTTACATTAAATAGACTGTGTTTTATTTCATTAGTTTATACTTGAAAATGACTTAAATTTAGGTCAAAATGACGGAATGAAAATACTTCTGGAACAAAGGCTGAATATTATATATATATTTTTAAACTGGATACCTTCATGCCGCAAAAAGAGAAAATATTTTTATCTCAACTGTTTGAGAACAAAAAATCTCGGAATCAAGAAATTATTTTTTGATTTTATAGCAAAATACACCATATATTGTTAAAATATAGATATAATATGACTTATATCTTAAAACATACTAGAATTAATGGTCAATTTTTGTTTAATATGTACACATTTTTCTATTACAATTAAATTTAAACCTACAAAATAAAATCAGCTCTTATTTAATCAAGCAATGGCGTTTTTTGTTAATTTTTTTACATTTATATTTTATTACTAGTTGCATTTCGAATATATATTGGTGTGTGTGTGTGTGACGTTATAGGTTCTTTCAACCGTTTAAGTAAATCGTATCAAGTTCTGTGTAATGAGAATTTTCTGATACCCCTTTTTCCACCGTTTTAATAATTCGTAACGGTGATTATTAGCCTCGATTCGAAATTAATTAAGCATTAAATTAATCGTTCATGTATAGGTTCGGTACTGTGTTTCTCCCTTCTGATCGTTTATTGTTCCGGTATATGGGAATAGGGAAAGGGTATTGTTTTTGCTACAATAGCTCATTGATTGATTTGGTGGATTATTAAACGATATGTATGTAGGTATGTATCTAATTCATGTAATAGCAGAAATGAAAATAATATATTTAATGTTTCATAGTCAAATAAGGTTAAAATATACTGTTTTCAAAAAGAAATTCATAGACTTTTTTTTTCAACGATTTCAAATTTTTTCTTTTCTTTCTTTTTTTTTTTTGGTGCGTGCTGAATTCGAAATTAAGGTTTATCATTACCCAAACAATTTACAATGACAAAAGAAAAGTTTTAAAACGTCGGTTTTAATTCGTAAACTAAGCATTTTCGACGGTAAATGTTCGATAAAAAATTGAACTTTGCTAACATTTCTACAAAATAAATATATATATAGTTTCCGGGTGACTTGCCATGCCAGAGCTCGCTTATGAAAGTCCACTTTTCTGTTCTAGGTGAAAAACGCAAAGAACTGTCCGATTCTGCCCAATTAATAACGCCATATGCCTAACTAACAACATATTTTACTAATGAACCAATATGATAAATATTAATTATGGATGGTTCGACTCCGAAAAAAAACTTAATTTGCCAGTTACCAGGGTAATGGCTATCTTTTATCATAGATAATTTAGTGTTTTAATATTTTATCATCTTAACAAAAAAAATGTGTAGTAGTACAAGTACCTAACAACAACAAAAATTAATTCTTAATTTTTCATCACTGATTTTATCGTAGATAATGTAGTTTTGCATTTTTTCTCATAATAATATAAAAAAAATATTACATTGCAAAGAATATTTAATTTCCTACACGTTCATTCAGTCTACAATATAACAATATTTTAAGACTCATGAAATTTTTGAATTCCAAGGAATGGAAATTATCCGCAACTCAAAAAATGATCAGATACTAACCAGCTAGTATTCATGTGCAGGGAAAAGAAAGGGAATATAAATTTTGTTTTGTCTATAACCTCAACATCGTACCTCTTTTTTTTTTTTTTTTAATTTTGAGAGGAGAATATATACAATCCGCCATAAATTATGGGGGCTTAGGTATTAGTTTCCATATACTTATTCATACAATGTATGCAGAAATAGAAGAAAAAACAGAAAAAGAGAAAAAAAAATGTGAATGATAACAAAAGTGCTTGCTGAATTAAAATATTTTAATAAAATTATTTTATTGTATTCACGTATTACTTTATCATCATGATTTGTATAAATAAAAATATGATTCTATATAAAAAATATAATAAAATAAAACTGATGGCATATTAAAAATAAAATAATTTGTGTGCAAGACAAAGAAAATTAAATTTAAGAAACAATAAAGTAAACACACATTCGCATAATACAATAACAAATACAGTAAAAATCGGATTTCTTAATTTTTTCTGCAATAAGTGAATAGATTGTTATTTATTTTACTTAATTATAAGTAATTTGTATTTTAACGAAGTATAAGTATCATTCTATAACAAGAATAATATGTTCATAAGGTACCTAAATGATGTGTATCTTACAATCAATAAAATAGTATTGCCACTCTTCAATAAAATGAAATAAATTGGCTTTTACAATATATAGTCACCCTACACAGAGCTAAACACAACTTGAGACGGCTGAGATATTACAAGGAAGTGATATATATGTGTTAAATTCTATAATTATATATGACCAAATTGTTGTTATGTGGATAAATTATTATAAAGGCAAAAGATTTTTAATAATTTTTGAAAACCGTTAAAAATTAATATTTTGGTTTATTTTATTGACTATCTTTGTGTAATACAGCATATTATAACCTGATAATGGGGGGAGGGGGTGAGAACCTCAAAACGCTGTTTCGTTTCATAAAAATGCGATTTCATTAGTATATAGAAAATAAACGTCCCAATCTTGATATGAGTTTTAGAAGGCTCATCATTTCTTCAACTCGCGGATTTAAAATTACAAACCAGTGGCTGAGTTGCCTTTGAATCCAGGGATTCGTCAATTTAGAGGGTGAGGAGGCCGGGGAGGTGCACAAGTATATCCATTAGGTTCTCTCCCTCGAAAATCGTCCCTACTCCCCCAGGCCACTTTTTGTTGATCTTCCCCAGAGCTGGGCTAAAAGCTGTTGACACTAGTAGCCCTGGAAATGGGGAACGCGACATGCCAAACCACTCCCACGCCCATCCTAGTCGCTTCATATCCAACTATATGCTAATACTCTCAGTTAATCTATCAATTGGCTGTTGAGAACATGAAGTGGCCTGTTAAATAGCTTTACGGCCCCAATGCTCATTACTATCTAAGGCTGAGGTCCTGTCATATCCATTAGAAGAGCCGATTTCGATTTCCCTCCATTGAGCTAAAGCTGAAATGGTTATGGCACAAGGCTGGTCCCATTTAATTTGTACTGATTGAAGGAGGCTTAATTGGCGCCCGCTGTATATCTGCACTTTGAAGGTGGATCCTCTCTACCGACCCATTCCAAAATTGGATTCGGCAGGGAAAAAAAAAAACACTTTGAGAAGGAGTTAACAATTAATCAGAACTCCCGCAATGTTTTCTGTTTCATCAGCATATAATTAAAAAATAAAAATATAAATGTTTAAAAAATAATCAGCGTGGCCAAAACAAACAGAGGAGAAATTAATTTAAATAAAAGTTCAACAGTCTAATAACAAAGAGTAACAAGTAAAATCTACAAGAGTGTGTAATTTGAGAGTAAAATAATATAACTAAATTGTCAGAAGATAGTCCTGTTGGTGGTTGATAAAGGTACAAAATAGTAAACAAACTATTTAATTTATACATGATCTTTACACTTTCTTGAGACTGGTTAATATTGTTTAAATAAAATAAATTTTATCCAATTTTAGTCTCAAAACAATTTATACTTCTTTATAAGTCCGACGTTTCGGCCAATTTGACCATCCTCAAGGACAATCTTAATACAATTTTAGAACGACATCAATTTTTTAAAATATTTATGCAGGCTATTCTGCCCAGGGCATTAATTTCAGTCCACAACTACACTATTTTGTAAATTCTTCTTATTAAATTAAAAATTAAAATTTTTAATCACTGTTAATTTTCACTATTATAATTTACCACAACAATCTATTGTTCCGAATTGGCCTGAACGTCGGACTTTTAAATAAATTTAAATTTTTTTGAGACAAAATTGGATTAAATTTATTTTATTTAGACAAACTATTTAATGTTAACTAACGTTTCGACCCACTTTGCAGGGTTGAATAAAAACAAGATATAAAAAATGTCTCAAGAAAATTAGAAATATACAAAGAGAGTATAAAAGAATTATCCAAAAATATTTTTGAAAAAAAAGAAAAAAAAAGTACGAATTAAGTTAAGAAAATATAAATACAATGAACAGGGAATTAATTCTGTACCTATATTAATTAGTTCCCAATTCATTTATATATATCTTTTTTTAACTTAATTTTTCTTTGTTTTCAAAAATATTTTTGTATACTTTTTTTTATACTTTCTTCGTATATATCTAATTTCCTAGTCACATCTTACGTTGTTTGTATAATGTTTTCATTTAGCTCAGACGAATCCCTGCTAAGTTGGCTGAAAAGTTGGTTAACATTAAATAGGATGTTTACCATTTTGTATCTATATCGAACGCCACCCGGACTATCTGTTTACAGTCTACATCATATGGTCAATTATTTTCTTCCATTATAATTAAATATAATAAATTTTGTTAATTAATAAGCTGAGACAATAAATTGAGGATAACGACAATTTTTTTTTAATATCCAGAAAATCCCTAAATGAGATGATAGAGAGTATAGGATGAATTGAGATAAATATTTACGAATATATTGATATATATGTATTTTTAAAAAAATTGTATTCATTATGTGATGCAGTCATAAATTATTTAAATGTAAAATGTCGGTATGATCTCATTCGTTCTAATAATAAATATAGAGTGAACCAAATAATGGGCAATTGTCCGAAACGTCTGCGGTGAGTAAACAAATATGTGGAAAGTAATTACGCTAGGAATTAGGAAGAAGGCAGCACCAAATGAGGGGAAGAGACGGTTTAACTGGGGTTGATAAAAGAAAAAGCTAATATTAAATTAATTTTTATATTAAAATGCAACACAAAACTTATATATGTATGATTAATTTACGTACTTATAGTAATTATTTAAGTTAATTATAAAAAAGAAAAAGTCTTCAGAATGATGATTTGTACAAGAATCTTTAATTTTTTTATACTTGTCACTAAGTTATTCATTTTATATTCCCGATCTGAGTGTTCTCAGAATTAATTTCACTCTTTTGTTATAAATTATGCTATTCATACTTAAATGTAGAAGTATTATTCAAAACTTCCTTCTTTTTTTTTAGGTATGGGCTTATACTACTGATGTAAAAAAAAAATTGCGAGTTTGGTAGGTACTCCGAGAAACAGGCGGAAAAAACCACTACTGTTTCAATTTCCTGGACCTGAAAACCATGATTTTTTAAAAATAAATTATTAATATTTTACCTACGGTACTTTATTTATAAAAATTTCAGTTCATAATGAAAATATAAAACCATTAGTGTATAACGATTTCAATCTTTGTATTCCTTTAACTCCTCTAAAAGTATACAATATAGTAATCACAACTAGAATAAAATATAAATACTAACATAAATGACGAACAAAGCTTTGATATTTGTTTACTTTATTTTTCCCCCTTATAACTACACATTACGTTATACATAGTTTTGTTTTGTTTTTATAAATATATTACATTAATTTCTTCTTGTATCATATTCTTTTAATGATTTTTTCTTCTTTTCTTTCCTCTTCTTGTTTTCTTCCTAACCGTGAATTTTTAATTCTCTCTATCCCCCTTCCTATTCATCGCATATTACTCCTTTCCTGGGACTCAACACATACACACAATGTATTATGTAACCTTTATTTACATTTTGGCCTTTCAAATTTTTGTTAAAACTTTCGGTAAGCTCTCAAAATCGAAGTTATAAAAAACAAGAATTTAGAAATAATGAAGAATAAATAACAGTAGTTAAAAAAGAAAAAGTTTAGAACTAATAAATAAGTTAAAAAATAAATAAATAAGTCAACAAAATTTTTTTTTAGCTCTCCAAACCTTGTAGACCTTTGGCTGCCGGAAACCAGCAACCTCCACGCCCGTTTATCTTGGGCTACTGCTTTCCAGCTCTCATCTTTGTTGATTCTGTCTATCCATCTGGTTTTGGCCTCCCACGTGGTCTCTTGCCAACTACACTGGCATTCACTGTTGTGTAGAGGCGTCCTGATGGATTGCTTCCAACCACTTGTCCTGCCCATATTAACGTCCGTGCCTTCCTGTTAGTCCTTTTCCTTCATATGCTAAGGCTCTGATCCCAGATCGCTCCCATAATTGTACGGAGGACTTTCCGTTCAAATCTCTCGATTCTGCTTTCTAGAGAACCTGTTAGAGCTCAAGTCTCACAGTGCTATATCAGAGCTGGCTTCATCATGGTATTGTACACCCTTAGCTTCAGATTTTTTTTGGATTTCAGTGTTCTTGACAGAGAGAAGAAAGCTCTGATTGAAATATATGTATATTCCTCGAAGCCAATTTCCATGCAGGTGATCTGATGATATGTGATCAGAATAGTATTTTCCTTTGAAAAGATGGCAAGTTTTCGACTTGTAGAATAGAAAAGAAGCACGCAATGAAGCAAAATAATCCACAACTGTTAGATACACATGCGAAGAAGTATGCTGCATCGAATTTAAACACTGAAAGGGGAACCACTCAGTCCTTCATCACATGCTTTTAAAATCGCAAAGTGTGGAAATAATATAATATATAGTGAACCAGGTTCTTGCAAAAATAGCTCATTGTAGGTAAAGCTTAAGAGTTTAGTGAATATCGTTTAGAGGTGGTTGATGAAAGCGGCAGAGATTTGGAGCGAGGCGTATTCAGCAAGTTCTATCTCTATTGACAATTTTCAGTCAGGTATATGAAATTAGTAATTTACTATTATTCATACAATTGGTCAACTAGTTATCTTGTCATTTAAAATCTGTTGGAACTCTTGAATAGCCCCAATTTAGCGAAATCGACGGATAGTTGAAATTGTAAGGGGGATACGAGCCTCATGATTATGATGATCCGTGACTTGAATATAAATGATAAGGAGTGACCCTAATTGGAGGAACCCCTGCGTGAAAATTTCCGCTTGGTGCTCGAGAAGGAATCGGGAGGCTGACCACGCTTAGCGCTAGTTGCATTGATTTAATAATCTCTCGATATATGCGTCTAATTTGTAAACCATATATGTCATGCTTGTTTCTCCTATCATTACTTATGAATCAACAAGATCACTTTGTAACTCATATAGCTCATCCATTAATTCATTGTTATGCTTTATTAAATATATTCCGTTCAAATGCGATGATATATTTTTTCTGTTCGTTATCTTACGCAAATTACGGGCATCCAAAAGCATTACGTGATACACTAACACTAATTAAAATACAATCTCTAATAATATCCACGCATTTTTTACTCTGCAATTTGGCAAATGCTGTAGTGAGCCTTGGTGATCTATAAGTACAAGAGTCCGGTGAAAAATAAGTTATTTATTTCACCTAAATTTTTTATTACTTTAATGAAAACTATGTATAGTTACTAGTATTAATAAGTCTGCCAGGTATAGTTAGGGGGAATAAAAAATGGTGGTTATTTCATAACGTTAAAAAAAAATTGTTTGTTTAAAATTGTATTGCACCATATCTTTAAAACTACCTAACCGTGTATACGTAATTTCATTTTCGTACATTGTATTTTTGATCTAGGCTGACTAAATTCGTGAAAACATAGACCTTTTGCTATATTTGGATATTTTAACACTTTACGATCGTAAAACGTGTTATCCGAATACGTGTTGACGTAATAAGAACTCTGAAGCATTTTGCGGAAAACATTTGAATTTGAATTTTCGATTGGAATGATTTTAGTGGAGCCTCAAAGCTCAATTCCATATGTTCAAATTGGTCTGATTATCATAGTTATAAAAGCAAGTGTGAAGTAAATGGGAAGTTTAGAGCGTTTGTCAACTAGGTGTTATAGTAAACGAAATCTACGAGCGGTTTGTTGTCGTTTCAATCTATTATGAGGATTCACAATCCCAAGTAAGTGTCAATATGGAGTCGTGAGTAGTGAATCTGTTCAACAGGCGTCAGTTGAATATTAAAAAAAGATACTGAAGGGTGGAAGAGTAAAGGCTTACAACGGAGAGTAAAGGTGGTCTGATGGGATTTGTTCGAATTTATTTTGATTATCCAGTTGACACCATTCTTCAATGGATG
>NW_027113382.1:0-4474 GCF_000696795.3 Halyomorpha halys
GCCTTTGTAAAATTAAAGATTAACTAAATTGAAAACTTTTGGTATAAGAAATACAAAATTTAAAAAAATTGGCATTGGCTCTTTCACAGCCAAGTTGTAGATGTGATCCAATAAAAACAAATATGACCAATACTAAACATATAAAAAACGTTATTTAGAACACAGATTGTACTTCATAACCTAAATGAAACTAAATATATTGTATAAAACATTTTCTTTGTGTTTCGGTGCCCCCCCATGTAAACCTATGAATTCTAAAGTCAAAAAATCCATAATCTGACCGGAGATGACTCAAAATGTTTTTCCATTACTGACAATAAGGAATGTTACCATTTTATGTTAGCTATTACCAGTTTGTGATGACAGTATTATACATTCCGCTTATTTATAGAAAATTTATTAGTTATGGAAAACATATTCTGTTTTGTCATAAATATATCTTTTGTATATAAAGATTAAATATTTATTGGTTGTTAAATCAGTATTGGCTAATTTTTTATTCCTTTTACTCCCTCAACTCTCTCTTTCAGTTTTAAAATACATTTATTTTAATGGTCCTATTTTACTAAATTTAGTTTTTTCAATATAAGTTTTCTAAATGGGTATGATTCTGATTAATTTATTTTCTCTGTGCCATCGGAGAAGAAGGATGTGCTGGCATGCCCTTTTCTGTCTCAGAGAGAAATTGAAGCCAAAAAGAGTAAAATTTATCCTTGAAGATGTGGCCAAGAGTGTTAACCTTAGTGACATTGTGTCAGAAATGGCACCTATTAGATTCCTGTTGAGGTGGGTTGAAATATACAGTGGACCCTAGATATTTGAGAAACTTTTACTACTAATAATTGCGAAGAGGTTCCGACACTTGCATTTAAATACTTCTTTTACTGAGAATTTTCAAACCAATGTAATTGAGATTTTGCTAATCCTGACCATTCCGTAATCTGAACTACTCCTTTAAAAACAAAATTGAAGATTTGATTTTATCTATACATGTATAGTGCATCTAAGATGAGTTTGCCTGTGGGGGAAAGGGAGGGGAGAGATGCATAGTGGCAAATATTCTCCTGCCAACCAATATTCTCTTTTGCCTTAGGTATATTCCAGCCACCACTTTTGACTGTCTAGAACTGACATGAAGCCTGCGCAATTCCTGTTTTCCCTCCCAAATCCTCATACTGCAGGGTTCTTTATAACTTCCTCACTATTTTTATCTTCTTTTTTCAAAGTTTATTATGTGTAAATTATCACTTTTCTGTATATTTCTATTGGATATGCAATTATGTATAGCATATCCAAGATAAAGTTGCCTGTAGAGGAGGGAACTCATGCACCCCCACCCTATCACAAACCCCCACTACCGGGAACAAACCAAAAGGCAGTCTGGAACTTGATAACACCCAAGCAGTTCCAGATTGGGGAGGTACTTGGAAAGCTTCCCTCCTATTCTCAGACTATTAAATTATGAATACCTCTGATTGGGACTGTTTCTTATTTATTCCTGTTTTATTTTGTTGGCAAATATATTCACAAATCTGTTCTAAATTGCTATTCAAGAACACAATATCTTCCAAAAAGTCATTTTTGAGATTTAATAATTATTGTGTTCAGAAAATAACTGCCTCAATTTTACTTTGGCATTACTAAGTTATCTTGGAACAAAGCTTGCATTCCCGATAAGAGGGGTTTGTTATGGTGAGGAGAGAAGGAGCTAAAGTGGAGGTGGGGGGTATGCGAGCTCCTTCTATACAGGCAAACTCATCTTAGTTGCACTATACTTGTATACATACATTCAATAAATTCACATGCTGAGGCTAAAATAATCAATTTAAAAATAGCTACTGTTTCTATTTGAAGACAAATTGAAGCTATGTTATAAAATTTGTAAACGTATTTATTCTCTCTATTTCTTTATCAGAGAATATAATTATTAACTTTAACATTAAATTAAACTTCAGTGGGACATTGTATTCTTGAACAATTGATTTGTTATTTATAAAATTACTTTTTTTTGCTGTTTGGTAAACCAAATTTTTCGTTAATCCGAACCCCTTTGTTTTAATTAGTTCAGATAGGGACAGTCAACTGTATATATATTTTTTGGAAAATACTGATATTTTTATTGGAATTTTTTATCAGTATTGAACTGATGATTTGATTCAACTCAAATGATTTGACTATCAAATCTGGTATTAAAAAAAAGTAAAATGAATAAAAAATGTTAAGAACGACAGTGAGTTCAACAATCTTATTGAATTTGGACTAGTTTAACAATATATATTTGCTGTGGACAACCCAATGGTTTCAAATTTGTTATGTTGTTATAACAAAATATATATATATATGATAAGTGAGGTATCAAACTAAGTACTATAAATAAACACTGTAATACTGTATAAACCCTAGCAGAATGTAAATAAAGTTAGTATTATCCAAACAGCTTAGGTGTTCACTTGGGTCCCCAATATCTCTCTTTTTTTTGGCCCTTCCGTTACCGAGTGTCTTAACTGGTGCCGAAACCCGGGAAAATTAAACACGTGAGTTAGTGTTCCAGAAAAGAAGTTGATGGTTTTGAAACCAAGTGTCGGGGTTGTCTGGTCTTAGGCGATTTCTCCAGCCTGATATCTCTTTACAGAAGGCCCACGACAAGGGGTATTCATAATAAGTTTGAAAGGAAGGCCGTGCCAGGGGATGAGCCCTGGACACTGACTAGGTAGAGGAGGTCTAGGTGAGAGAGTCTGAGGCAGAGTAGCAGTTCTAGTTGCCGAGATGAAGCGGACGGACCAGTAAGCTGATAAGCTCACTGTTACACAAGTCTGTTGGACAAAGTAGTATCGGATCTCCAGGCGCAGAATGCGAACATGGTGGATCAAGGGCAACCTATGGAACAGGTTAGTGCTACGAACACCGGTCCCCCCGGTTGCTAGTCCACCGATCGTGCAGGTAGTTCACAATAATGCTGAGCTGATACAGTTGGAGTGGGCGCGAGTAAAGACCTAAAGCCACATATTTACAAAATTCAGTATCGGAATTGGAAAGGTTTGGTGGAGAGCTAGGGCATCTCAATCACTTTTTGAAGAGGGGTAACCAAATTCACGCTCTAATAGAAGCTCGAATCGGCGCAGGGCTGATAGACCCATTGGACGCCACCGAGTTAAGGGCATCCCTGGTTGGACGAGTGAGGCGACACGTACTAAACGTAATTCAGGCGGACGAACTGACTTCATGGGAAGAAGTCACCAGGAGATTGAAGAAGGCGTATGGCGGAGGGCGCTGGGCCCTTGTAGTTTCAGGCGTAACGAGAGTTGAGGAGATGTGACCAAGTGGTGCAGCCTATAGGATTTGAGTCGGGCTATCTTGAGTCTCTCCTTGGCGTGATGAGAGAATGTGAGATGGCGGTCTAGTGTCACGCCAAGGTAGAGGATGGAGTTGGAGATTTTCCGGCCCTGTTGGTCAACTACAAATCTCTGGGGCAGGCTACTCTTTTTACTTTTCTGAAGAGACATAACTATTGTGTCTGTCTTAGCCGGGTTCACCCCTTATGCCATCTTTCTTCAGAGCGTCCACTACGGTGGGGGATACTTCCTGGGCAAGGGCGAGAACCTGTTTAGGCCTGTTGCTGGAGGCGTAGACTCCTATGTCATCGGCGTAGGCTGCAACCACTGTTTCCTTATGTTCTATAGATACAATCGGCGCCGTGAAGATTACAAAGAGCAACGGTCCCAGAACTGAGCCCTGAGGTACTCCGCAGGTGGTGGGGGCTGGAGGAGATATGTCTTCGCCAACTCGTACCACGTACGATCTGCCAGTAAGGTAGCTTCTTAGCAGTCGGCAGACGGTGGCCGGAAACCTGTATTTCTCCAGCTTATGGAGCAGGAGCGGGTGTGAGACACTCTCAAATGCCTGGCTACAGTCCAGGCAAATGAAGGCCGTTGCTCGATGGTGAACGACTGGAGTTTCGCGAGATGATGACCACAGGAGACACCCCGCTGAAAGCCAGTCTGTTCCGGTGGTATGATGGCCTCTGCTAACCAATGGTGTATGAGATGGTGGTGGACCAGCCTCTCAAAGATTTTGCTGATGTGTGGGAGGAGGCTGATTGGACGATAATGCTCAGTTAGATCCCCTTTCTTCCCCGGTTTAAGGAGTGGCACCACTATTGCTTGCTTCCAGGCTGTGTGGAAGTACGATAGGCACAGGCAGGAGTTATAGATGTTTAGGAGGAACACCTTACCCTTCCTTGGGAGCATCTTCATCAGAACGTAAGGGATTCCATCACTGCCTGACGCTTTATTACCTATGGTGCGGCGTAGAGCCGATTCCAGCTGGCGATAGGTGGTGAAGATTACCGCATCGTTGGAGATCAGTGGACTGCCAGGTTGAGGTGTGGGAGCATTGATCGTCCGCTCAGCAACCCGAGCAGCTTAGCTAGATCTGCCTGTTCGTCAGGTGTCATGAGATTGCCATCCTTAGTCAG
>NW_027113382.1:6064-12477 GCF_000696795.3 Halyomorpha halys
GTCGGCATAGGCTGCTACCACTGCATCCCGATGCTTGATGGCGACTACTGGTGCCGTGAAAACGACGAACAGTAGAGGTCCAAGCACCGAGCCTTTGGTCCTACTAAAAAGAAATAAAAAAAAATTCGGTTGATTAATGTTGATTGACAGCAGATGGAAGAATACAAAGGCCGGTGAGAGGCAAGTTCTGTAAGAAATTACTTTACTGCGAATCAGTATATTGTTTTGTTTGCGCTTATTTATTGAAATAATATATTTATAATTGTGATAATATTTATATAATTTATACATTAGAACATTAAACTATTTACATTTTAATTAATAAATCATCATTATACAACATTTGTACAAATATGGGCAATGCTCTCTGGCGGGAAGCGATGGAGGAGTTAGTTCTTCCATTTCTCCATAGGTGGCGTTGTTATAAAGATATATTTTTCCGTTATCGGCTTCGTCTGCAAATGCGAAGTTGCACCTTAATGCCACCATTGAAGTCAAAACTTTAATTCTAGTTTGTTTGCAGTTATAGATATTTTCATTTCTGAAATAATATGGTCATTATTTGGGGGAGAGAATAAAAAAAAATTAAAAGAAAGCAATCTTGAAGAAAATTTCCATAAATCAATGACGCGATTCGTTCGCTAGTGATTACCTAAGATAAGAATAAAGGCGTAGATTCTCCTTCGCGTGACTGAGCATCACTTCAGTGACTGTTCGATTTCTTCCTTCAGGTTTGTATTTACAGAACTGCCGTGTTTATCGAATTGGGTTTGTTTACATTCGGGAAATAAGGGAAAAGTTTTCGAGCTTTAGGGATAGCTAACAACCCGCCCCTTGCACTAGCCCCTTTTGGAAGTCTACTGTCTTGTATATGAAAATCTGTACCGCTACAACCCATACAAGATCAGGTAGTACAAGAGCCGGGAAGAAAAAAAGGCAGTTATCTCACCCCAATTTTTGATTACTTCAATAAAAACTATGTTTAATTACTAGTCAAAATTGATGAGTCTGCCAAGTATAGGTAGGGGGAATAACAAATGGCGACTGTTTCAAAACCTTAATTTTTCATTCGGAGCTCTATATCTTAAAAACTACCAACAACACTAGAAAATCCAAGAGAACATTATTTAAAGAAGAGTAAATTTGCTGAAATATTAGCCCTAAAAGAGCTATTTTCGTCCAATAGTTCTCGAGATATAGCTTTTTAAAAAGCAAAATTTCTTAAAAATATACTGGAAGATTAGTTGTTAGTTAATATATTTTGAGAAATCTATATCTCAGGAACTGTGTGACGTACAGATGTCTATTAGCACTCAAATTAAAGCTAGTTTAATGTAATATGCAGAAGTTTATGACCTTTACCTTCGTAGGAATAGTATTTTTCATGATATTTGCTAAAATAAATTGATTTATAGTTGTTCGGACAATAAATTTGATTTATGAAAAACTTTATTTCAGAAATCATTGGACGTACTGATGTCTGCCAGCGTTCAAATTAAAAATAGTTAAATTTACTACAAAATAGTTAATTAAGTTTATCTTTGTAGGAGTAGTAGTTTTTATGATATTTGACAAAATAAACTCACAAAAAGTTAATTTCTAGTTTTTCGTATAAAATGTTGGATATTTGAAAAAATGTATCCCTAGATGTATCCATAAGACCCACATATGTCTTACGAAACGTTGGCACTAATTAATAAGTTTTTACTTATCTGTATTCTTTACTGAACGCACTGCCAATAATCTCGTCATATAAACAATTTTTTTTGTAATATGAGTTACTATTCAAGGAAAGCGGTGATATGTTTCAAATTGTTACATATTTTATTAAAAAAATAAAATTAAAATCTGAACCACTACAACCCATGAAGGGTCAGGGTTTAGTACTGTAAGGAATTACTGTTACTAGACCAACGGTTGTGCAAGGAGGTGATGTGGTTAAAAAAAAAAACAATTAAGAGTTCCCCAATTTATGAGTCTGCTTTTGTTAAATTAGTCTTTTTCAGCTTCACGATATCTTTTTGTCATGTTTTTATTTTTAACCATAAAATCCCTTAACCACTCCCAAATTTGGTGTAGATTGGTTGAGTAGTGTTGAAGTTATTTATATTTGCTTACCTTATATTTTTATTATATAATGTTATTTGCCGTTATAAACTAAATAGATATAATAAGCAATCGATCCAATCATTAATCCATTGTGTAATTAACTAAATATATTAATTTATATCAAAGTTCCAATTGTATTCAATTAAAATATTTACATATCTAAATCAAGCAATTGCGAAACATAAAATATAATTTAACATTTTTTTTTTTAGAAAACTCAGCTGGCAATAATATTTTTGCTTTCAAATAAATTTGCTCATTTTTAACCTCTTAATCTATAGGCAAGTCATTGTAGTCACCATGAATATCGAAAGTGGAAATGTTTACACAGTTTCGATATCGGGTAATCTAATTCCGTAGGAAGTGTTACTATTATATTTTGTTATAATTAGAATTACATTATATCGATTATATCATCACTTATTGAAAAGTTGGTTGGTACACGAAAGCGTGGACGTCCCAGAACGAGATGGCTGAGCCCTGTTTCATAATTTTTTTTTATATTTATTTATTGCTATTTACAACTGTACATTATAATACATTTAGTAAATTTGATTTCAGTTAAATTGGAGTGTTACAGGCGCGTAGAGAAACTACCCATTGGTAGCACTCTAATGACGTTTTACATTAGCAGGTCTCGTGCCCATCTTCTTTTCAGGCGCCTCGGAGGATTGTCAGGAATGGAAGAGGAAGGTTAGAAACTAGTGGGTTTGGGTAGTTATGGAGTTTATATTGGAAGGAGTGATGTCTGGTTCGGACTAGATCGGTTACATATGGAACATTAAGGATTTTGGATTGCAATGATTGAATATGAGAGGAATTCGAAGGTTTAGTGGAACCCCAAAGCTCAACTCCGTATGTCCAGATTGGCCTTATTACAGTCATGTAGATCAGTCTTTTGTAATGGATTGAAAGTTTAGACCGTTTGTCTAGTAAATGTTGTAATAGTCGGGATCGACGTGCAGGGTCCTGTCTAATCAGTCTTATGGGAGGATTCCAGGTTAGTCGTTTGTCCAGATGTAGTCCAAGGTAGGGGATCTGTTCGACAAGGGTAAGATCAACATTATTAAAGGAGACTGTACTGTTTCATAATAAAGTACAAACTAATACTATTAGTCTTGTAGATTTATCTTAATTCAATTAAACTGCGTTATATAATAGTAACGTTTACTTCAGTATTTTTAACTCTTGTAATATCACTATTAGTCCTCCCTATCATGAAAAAAAAAATAAATATTACTATTATTACCAGACTCGTTTCTACACTTGTACTATGAACTAATACTATTAGCTTTCATTATGAAACAGGGCCCTGGACTATGTTGAGGCCGACCTGTGCCAACTTGGTGTCAGAAGATGGAGAGCGGTTGTTGCCTGGCATGCAATCTATGATGAGGCCCTTCAAGGGCAGTAGCGCCGAATAGTATATTATTATATAAATCATTTAATTCTGTAAAACTAATTTTAGTAATAATAGAAATATGTATTGTACAATATTGTTGGTGAACTCATTTTTTGAGTTACGTTTTAAATAAATCCATACATAGAGTATTTTTTTTATATTTATACTTTTTTTCACTTATAACTTAAAAATATTATAGTTTTAACAAATTAAATATTCTCTAAGCATTATTGGGTATGTAAAAAAAAAAATTTTTTTTAAACCTCAAACTAAAAAAAAATATTTTATGCCATTATAATATTGATTTCGAAGTAAGAAAAACTTTCCAAACATTTTATTTTATATCTCCGGTTCTAATTTGTTTAATTAGATCCGGTTTGTTTACTTTGGTGGAGTTTATACAGCTCTAAACGTCTGCCTAGTTTTGTATGGATTAGTTGATTCATGTTGAAGTTATTTCTATCATTGTACCATATATATATCATTTGTATTATATATCGTTATTTACTGCTACTAACTATTGATATAATAAAGAATTAATTAATTGATTAACTTAATTTGTAAATAAGTAAATATATTCATTTATATAAAACTTTCAATTGTATTCAATAAATCTATCTGCATCCCTAAATCTAGCAATTACGAAGCATTGCCGGGTATGCTAGTAATTAAATAATTATATTTTTTTCCATAACTACGTCAATAATGAAAAACAAGTCATTTCCATCTTACTTATATTCTATTGTGTTATGAAGTCATTAGTCAGTTCCTCTCGCTTCCCTATTAAACAAGGCCGATAAGAAACGAGTATAAATATTTTCATGCGTACGCCTTTTCGACCGACCAATCAAAACATATTTTAGCGGAGGCCCTATTATTATTGGACCTTAGGAAAAACAACGGACGAATCGTATTCAGGAATTGAATAGAATTCGATATATCGATTATACGTAGATGAGAGGTATAGCGTAATTTCGTTTTGTCCTTCGATTAAAAAGATACCATACAGTTTAGGGCGCATGTTGTCCATTGATTTCTAGCCGTCGTCTAGCTAAATTCGGATGATTCCCATTTGTCTGTCTTAGCAGTTCGCATCTCAGTCAGTGAGTAATGGACTGTGCCATGAATCCAAGACTGGTGTGAACCTCGGTCAAGGTAAGAGATATTTTTTTTTCCAATAAAAATAATTAATAAATAATTATATTGTATTCAATCATATTTTATTACAAGCAGAATCGGCAATGCTTCGAAATTGCTAGATTTAGAGACGTAGATACATTAGTTGAAGACAATTAAAAGTTTAATATAAACTAATATGTTTAGTTATTTTTACTATGGATTTATGATTTAAATACAACTTTAATTTATAAGTGAAAAGTTTATAAAGAAAAATAAAAAATACTCTTTGTATGGATTTATTTAAAACGTGATTGAAAAGAAATGATTTCACCAACAAAATTTACACTATACATATTTCTACAATAAAATAACTTAGTTTTACCGAATTAAATGATTTATAAAATAGATATATGTAGTTCTAATTTCAACAAAATATATTATCAACACTTCCTTTCATGGTGATTAGAATAACTTGTCTATAGATCGGGAATTTAAAAATGTCTTTTACACATGTGCACTTTTATTAGAAAACAAAAATTTTATTTTTGTTATTTTTTATTTATTTTTTATATTAGTTTATTTTTCTAGCCGAACTGGCAATACTTCAAAATTTCTAAATTTAGAGATAAAGAGAGATTTATATTATTTTTTTATTTACACATTGAATTAACTATTTAATTAATTGCTTATTATGTCTATTTAGTTTATAGTGGTAAGTTATATAATAAGAATAACATTAACCGGCCTCAAACAGTAAAAACAAAACTTGTTAGTGGTTTACGGCTGCTCTATAAACTGCATCTATGGGCAGAAACTGTATCTAATTAAACGGATTAGAACTTAAGATATAAAATATAACGTTTAAAAGGTTTTTCTTTATTTGAAATTAATATTTCGCACTTACGAGGTCATTAAACCCAAATGGTGGTAATATAGTTAAAAACAAACATTCAGCTCTATAACAGTTATATTAAAGTAGGAATTGGATAAAAATTAAAGGAGTTATGAACAATTATAAGACCAATAAACATCGGAAGAAAAAAACATTCTGCAAATAAATTTGTTTGAAAAATTTCTAGTTTTTAATTTTTTTTGAAAAATTGCATTTAAAGGTTTCAGACTATGCGATTAACGAATATCATTTGCTTTTTCAAAAACAATTCTATTTACTTACATTTTGTTTTGTTTTTAATTTTTTAGTAACTGAGACACCAAACTAACTTACTCAGGTAGACTTTTATTAGTTATCTTCACATCTTATTACTGTCATTTATATTACTCTTAGCTTATATAACTTTAGATCTATTTATTTAATTTTGTTTTTCTACTTACATATATACATTTTTCTTTATATTTTTTATATTGCTTCAATATTTTTTAAAATTTATTTATTGACATTTACAACATGTAGGGAGGAAAAATTTTATTAAAATACAAAGTTTTGTTGCCCAACTTCATTGGACTGCTAGTCACACAACATACTTACTTTAGTCGAATCAGACAATATTTTTAATCTTACGCTAAGTAAGTCTAGCCAGTTATACAATAATAATTATAAACATTTGTAATATATAACAGAAGAACATGACTTTTTTTCCCTTTCTTCTTCTTTTTTTTTTTTTTTTTTTTGTTTCATCTCTTTGGTTCTTTTATCTGTTTTTTTTCTCCTTTTTCTTTTTCATGATTTTTTCCTCCTGTTCCATCCTTCCCCTTTCTCTCTTTTTTTCTTTTCCTTCCCTTCTTTTTTCCTTTCATCTTTTGGTTTCAACCTAATGTGCCTTTA